>NC_041381.1:169963436-169971846 GCF_002162155.2 Triticum dicoccoides
GAGGTTGTAGCCTCCCCACTTAGAGTTTGCTTAACAGGTGTCGTGGGTGATTCCAGACACGTATGAGATAAGCTGGTGTGTGCGAGTTAGGTGTGTTTTCAACAAAAAGACCGTAGACGGAATTAGTCCCGATGGGCTAAAGAAATCCGTTACTCGTGGGTAAAGAGTACACCCTCTGCAGAGATTAAACCTATTCGAATAGCCGTGTCCATGGTTAAGGATTACAGTCTGGGATGGGTCAAGTGTCGGCCTTAGTGTCGGTCTTCGGAGGTGAAACTGTTAACCAGGAATGGAATTGCTACTCGTGACTTGTGATAACTATGATTATTATTATTGTTGACTAACCCGTGATATTATTGTTATTATCGAGTATCTCTGGGATGGTTCTACCTCCGGGATATTCACTATGATTGTTTATTTTAAAGCCCTTTATGTGGTGTCGCTCAGACGCCCGACTGTGGCATTTTTTAAGCCCTTTATGTGGTGTCGCTCAGACGCCCGACTGTGGCATTTCTTTTAAAGCCCTTTATGTGGTGTCGCTCAGACGCCCGACTGTGGCATTTCTTTTAAAGCCCTTTATGTGGTGTCACTCAGACGCCCGACTGTGGCATTTCTTTTAAAGCCCTTTATGTGGTGTCGCTCAGACGCCCGACTGTGGCATTGCTTGTTATTTGTTTTTCATAAATTTTTATACTACCATGTTATTGCATTTTTATAACTTGCTTGCACGCATCGGAGTTTCATTTATCGTTTGTGACTGACGTCATGAGCATAGAATATTTTTAGCACATCATTGTTTTATTATACCTGTGTTCATGATGTTTGCGAGTACATTCAAAGTACTCACTGGCTTGTCCCTGGCTATTGTCTTGGCCAGATTTTTCTTGCTCGGAGAGGAGCGACGCGATGCCAGCCCCGGAACCCACACAATGGAGATAGCAGCCTCGCGAAGATAGGAGTTAACCTGGTCAGCTGTTCCCGTGGGAAATGGAGTCCCATAGACATTGATGTTTCACAAACCGCTTCCGCCATCAACCACTAGAAACCATTTGTTGTACTCTCAGGCCAGAATGGTCTTGTACTACATATGTTGTATTCTGCTTGGAATTTCTGTATCCAGTTGGAGCCTCATCAGCTAACAGTAATCCTGGGGTTGATGAGCACGACGGTCTTTTCTGGAAATTTATTACCCGGGAAAAACCGGTCGTGGCATTAATGATGATGATCAAGGTACTTCGGATCAAGTTACTACTGAACTTCATAGGTCCACAAGGACACGTTCCACACCAGAGTGGTATGGCAACCCTGTCCTGGAAATCATGTTGTTTGACCATGGTGAACCTTCGAACTATGAAGAAGAAATGGCGGGCCCAGATTCCAACAAATGGCTTGAAGCCATGCAATCCGAGATAGGATCCATGTACGAAAACAAACTATGGACTTTGACAGACTTGCCTGATGATCGGCGAGCGATATAAAACAAATGTGTCTTTAAGAAGAAGACAAACGCGGATGGTAATGTTACCATCTATAAAGCTTGACTTGTCGCTAAGGGTTATCGACAAGTTCAAGGGGTTGACTACGATGAGACTTTCTCTCCCGTAGCAAAGCTGAAGTCCGTCCGAATCATGTTAGCAATTGCCGCATACTATGATTATGAGATATGGCAAATGGACGTCAAAACGGCATTCCATAATGGCCATCTTAAGGAAGAACTGTATATGATGCAGCCGAAAGGTTTTGTCAATCCTAAGAATGCTAACAAGGTATGCAAGCTCCAGCGCTCAATCTATGGGCTGGTGCAAGCATCTCGGAGTTGGAACATTTGCTTTAATGAAATGATCAAAGCGTTTGGGTTTATGCAGACTTATGGAGAAGCCTGCGTTTACAAGAAAGTGAATGGGAGCTCTGTGGCATTTCTCATATTATATGTGGATGACATACTTTTGATGGGAAATGATATAGAACTTTTGGACAGCATTAAGGCCTACTTGAATAAGTGTTTTTCAATGAAGGACCTTGGAGAAGCTGCTTACATATTAGGCATCAAGATCTATAGAGATAGATCAAGACGCCTCATAGGTCTTTCACAAAGCACATACCTTGATAAGATATTGAAGAAGTTCAATATGGATCAGTCCAAGAAGGCGTTCTTGCCTGTGTTGCAAGGTGTAAAATTGAGCTCGGCTCAATGTCCGACCACGGCAGAAGATGGAGAAAAGATGAGTGTCGTCCCCTATGCCTCGGCCATAGGGTCTAACATGTATGGCATGATGTGTACCAGACCTGATGAAAACCTTGCCATAAGTTTGGTAGGAAGGTACCAAAGTAATCCCGGCATGGAACACTGGACACCGGTCAAGAACATCCTGAAGTACATGAAAAGGACTAAGGATATGTTTCTCGTATATGGTGGTGACGAAGAGCTCGTCGTAAAGGGTTACGTCGACGCTAGCTTCGACACAGATCTGGATGACTCTAAGTCACAAACCGGATACGTGTATATTTTGAATGGTGGGGCAGTAAGCTGGTGCAGTTGCAAGCAAAGCATCGTGGCGGGATCTACATGTGAAGCGGAATACATGGCAGCCTCGGAGGTAGCGCATGAAGCAATCTGGGTGAAGGACTTCATCATCGACCTAGGAGTCATAACCAATGCGTTGGGGCCGATCACACTCTTCTGTGACAACACTGGAGCTATTGCCCTTGCCAAGGAGCTCAGGTTTCACAAGAAGACCAGGCACATCAAGCGTCGCTTCAACTCCATTCGTGAAAATGTTCAAGATGGAGACATAGATATTTTCAAAGTGCACACGGATCTGAATGTCGCAGATCCGTTGACTAAACCTCTTCCGCGAGCAAAAAATGATCAACACCAGAACTCTATAGGTGTTCGATTCATCACAATGTAACTAGATTATTAACTCTAGTGCAAGTGGGAGACTGTTGGAAATGTGCCCTAGAGGCAATAATAAAATGGTTATTATTATATTTCCTCGTTCATGATAATTGTCTTTTATTCATGCTATAATTGTGTTATCCGGAAATCGTAATACATGTGTGAATACATAGACCACAACATGTCCCTAGTGAGCCTCTAGTTGACTAGCTCGTTTATCAATAGATGGTCATGGTTTCCTGACCATGGACATTGGATGTCATTGATAACGGGATCACATCATTGGGAGAATGATGTGATGGACAAGACCCAATCCTAAGCATAGCACAAGATCGTGTAGTTTGTTTGCTAGAGCTTTTCCAATGTCAAGTATCATTTCCTTAGACCATGAGATCGTGTAACTCCCGGATGCCGTAGGAGTGCTTTGGGTGTACCAAACGTCACAACGTAACTGGGTGACTATAAAGGTATACTACAGGTATCTCCGAAAGTGTCTATTGGGTTGACACGGATCGAGACTGGGATTTGTCACTCCGTATGACGGAGAGGTATCTCTGGGCCCACTCGGTAATGCATCATCATAATGAGCTCAAAGTGACTAAGTGGTTGGTCACGGGACCATGCATTACAGTACGAGTAAAGTGACTTGCCGGTAACGAGATTGAACGAGGTATTAGGATACCGACGATTGAATCTTGAGCAAGTAATGTACCGATTGACAAAGGGAATTGTATACGGGATTACTTGAATCCTCAACATCGTGGTTCATTCGATGAGATCATCGTGGAACATGTAGGAGCCAACATGGGTATCCAGAACCCGCTGTTGGTTATTGGCTAGAGAGTCGTCTCGGTCATGTCTGCATGTCTCCCGAACCCGTAGGGTCTACACACTTAAGGTTCGGTGACGCTAGGGTTGTAGAGATACTAGTATGCGGTCACCCTAAAGTTGTTCGGAGTCCCGGATGAGATCCCGGACGTCACGGGGAGTTCCAGAATGTTACGGAGGTGAAGAATTATATATAGGAAGTCCAGTTTCGGCCATCGGGAAAGTTTCGGGGGGTCACCGGTATTGTACTAGGACCACCGGAAGGGTCCCGGGGGTCCACCGGGTGGGGCCACCTATCCCGGAGGGCCCCATGGGCTGAAGTGGGGAAGGGAACCAGCCCCTGGTGGGCTGCTGCGCCTCCCTTGGGGCCCCCCTTGCACCTAGGGTTGGAAACCCTAGGGGTGGGGGCGCCCCACTTGGCTTGGGGGGCAAGCCACCCCCCTTGGCCGCCGCCCCCCTTGAGATCCAATCTCTAGGGGGCCGCCCCCCTAGGGCCCCTATATAAAGAGGGGGGAGGGAGGGCTGCGCACCCCTGCTCCTGGCGCCTCCCTCTCCCTCTGCAACACCTCTCCCTCTTGTAGATCTTGGCGAAGCCCTACCGAGATAGCTGCTACTTCCACCACCACGCCGTCGTGCTGCTGGATCTCCATCAACCTCTCCGTCCCCTTGCTGGATCAAGAAGGAGGAGACGTCTTCCCCAACCATACGTGTGTTGAACACGGAGGTGCCGTCCGTTCGGCTCTAGGATCATCGGTGATTTGGATCACGACGAGTACGACTCCCTCAACCCCGTTCTCTTGAACGCTTCCGCGTGATCTACAAGGGTATGTAGATGCACTCCTCTATCTCATTGCTAGATGACTCCATAGATTGATCTTGGTGAAGCGTAGAATTTTTTTATTTTCTGCAACGTTCCCCAACACCATGACGATAAATCGTGTGTCATAATAGTGCTTTCGTCAAGTGTGACCGACACGTGGCATCCACCGTAACAGGTTGCCGTTAAGCTATCCGGTTCTGGTTTGGATCCGATAACCCATTAACAGCCCCGACCAATGGGGATTTTCCACGTGTAAAATCATCATTGGCTGGAGGAAACATGTGTCGGCTCACCGTTGGGACAGATGTCGTCCACTCATTGGACCAAAGGCGCCTATGATACGTCGACATGTGGCACAGCCCAACAGAGGCCCATTCCTGTAAAAAGGCCGGCCTGTTTGACTTGGTCAAAAGGTAGCGGGCCGGCCCATGGAAAGCTTGTTAACGTCATGTTCGCATATAGCCCATTTACAGCCCGCTAACCCAGGCCCCGTTACGGCCTATCTGAATTAGGCCCAGTAGCGTCATCTGGGCCGTCCAATATGATTCTAGCCCGTTCTAACTTCCGGCCCATGTATGGCCCATGACGTCTTTCATCCCATATGAGCCCCTTTGTAACTCTTGGCCCATTAATGGCTCGTGGTGAAATTGGCCCGTAATGAATAGTGTATCAGTTTATACCCATTAACGGCCCATTATTCCATTGGGCCATTTCCAGCCCATGTTATGTTTCGGCCTTCTCAGGTCCCATTTATTCTTGGGCTCATTTCCAGCATTCGGTTACTTACGGCCCATTACTGTCCCTTTCTGCTTGTGGGCCAAATTCAGCCAGTGGTTATAGTTGGTCCCTTTATGGCCCGTTAATCCGTTGGGCCGTTTTCATAGCGTCATCAAATACGGCCGATTAACAACGACCCTTTATGGTCGGCCCATGAACGGTCAATTCCAACTCTAGCCCGTTTACAACCCATAATGCGGTATGTTATTGGCCCATGTTTGGCCAATCGATCATACGGCCCGTAGAAGGCCCATTGATGATACGGCCCTTAGAAGGCCCATTGTTTCTACGGCCCGTAAAAGGCCCATTGTTTCTACGGCCCGTAGAAGGCCCATTGTTTCTACGGCCCGTAGAAGTCCCAGGGTCACTACAGTAAATATGTAGCCCATGGTTATTGTGGCCTAGTTTTTAAAATAGGTTATTGCGGCCACTAGCAAACCACGGAAAAAGAACTACACTGCCTACATGCAAACAAATAAACAAGACAACAAGGAAATAATTAAGCAAGCAACTTACGCTACCCTATCACGACTATTACACATATTGCATCCATTGGGCATCGAAGTTCGCCACCAGTGTAAATATAGGGAACAAAGCAACATATCACATACACTGGTTGTCAAAGTTGGCGACCAGTGCAAATAAACGCCACAGCAAAACAAGTCCAGAACTAAAACCACTTCAGAAGAGCTCAAGAAACAATATCCTGGGTACCCATAATGCTAGCAAGATGCTTAGCAAGCTTATTACATTTCTCTTGTTTGGTACTTAAATCCTCCAGCACTTGCTGTTGCACCAGAAAGTATGCATCTGAATTCTGCAGGGACTTCCTCAGTCCTTCGGCTTCCTGTCGCATAACATCCGATCGATGTCTTTCAACTTGAAGTTGAGACTCAAGAAGGCGAACTGATTCAGTCAGCGAGTTCAAAGAGCTGGTGCCAGCAGTAGTAGCCAATAACTCGAACACTACATCAAGACATGACTTTGGGGTTGTCTTAGTGTCTTCAATATAGTTTTTATCAGATTTCTTGGAGACCAACAGGGATGTCTCACTATCTTGAACCTTATCTACATTACTTCCTTTACCATTGCATAATGGGGTACTCTTCTCCAATATTTTATCTGCATTCTAAAAGAGAAACAAATAGACACATCACATGTTTACCATGTTGTATATGAAACTCATTTTGGTAAACCAGTTTAGTAGTAAGGTGGACAGGATATCAGCATGAAACAAACATATATCTATGTAGTATGGTCACTGTATGGTCTATATCATTCTAGTTTATGTTGCCAAATAAAGATAGACAGTTCAAATCATATCTATTTAAGACAAAGCAGCATAGACAGAATATAAGTGTGGGAAACTACATAGCAATAACAACACTTGTAATGTGCATGGCATCAGAACATAACTATTTATTCAATTGAAATCGAAATCAACATAGAAAAAGTTACAACAGTAAACACGTTAAAGAAACAGGTTTAAAACATACCTGTTGCGCCATTGGAGTTTCAATTGCATCCTTCAAATTTGAAATTAGTTGGTATGTGTAAATACAGTGATGCAAGAGCAAAGGAGTATGAAGTATAGCTACGGAACCTGACCTGAGAACAATTCTTCTTCTGCTTTAAGCGTTGACTTGGGGTTCGGAGTGGTGGTCCTCGTGCTTTGGGCACTCCAGTTGCCTTACTAACTGCTTGTGTTTGGGTGCTATGCGGTGGAGATGGTGTTGTGTCAACTGGAACTAGGTTACTATCTGCTGGGGTTGGGGTTAGAAGGGGTGTAGCTGGTTCTCTTTCCAACTGGGTAGGGGTACAACCTGCGTGAGCCTGGGTTATGTGTGGTGGGGTTGGTTCTTGGGAAAGTACAACCGTGGTTCTATCTGCATCGACCGGTAGCACGATCTTTTCTGAAGACCGTGTTTTTACTCCCACAGATACTGCCATCACCCCCTCCAATTCAAATAGCTGATAAACAAGAAAAGTAATTGAATGTACAGACATTGTAAGATAGGCAGGTGCAATGGATAGTAGGGAAGAAACAGGGCATGAAATAATTCACATTTATGTTGTCTAACCAAATAGAATAGCATGACATATTTTCACATGTATGATGGCTAATTAAACAGGATAGCATGACACAATTTCACATGTATGATGGCTAACTAAACAGGATAGAATGACATACTTCAAAATATGATGACTATGTAAACAGGATGACATGATATAACTATACAATGTGTCTATTAAAGTGGTTGGCATGCCATAATTCACAAACACGCCGTCGATGGAAACATGATGGCATGATATAATTCACGGATAGAATGACATAATTCAAAATATGATGACTATGTAAACAGGATGAGATGATATAACTATATTATGTCTTTAGAAAACGGGTGGGCATGCCATAATTCAAATACATGTTGTCTATGTAAACATCATGGCATGATATAATTCAAATATATGATTTATATACTAAGCTAGTGAGCAGAGGGCAATCACATATATGATGTGTCAACTAAGGAGATGGCATTCAATATTGTGTATATGATGTAAAAACTAAGTATTGCAATACAACATATGCATGATATGAGTAATATAACCCTTCCAAGTTTGAGCATACACCTCAAGGGGATAATAGGACAGGTCATCTGCCTCTGAATCCTCCTCTGAGGAGCTATCTATAACCAGCAAGATATCTGCTTCAGCAGGTAGCATTGTCTGCTCTGAAGACCTTGTTTTCACTCCAGATTCCTCCATCACCAATTCAAATGGCTAATGCATAGGAAGAATAGTTGAATATACAAACATTGTCGACAAATGCAATGAGAAATACAAAAAAAGGTAGGCATGATATAATTCACATATATGACGTTGGCTAAACAGCATGGCATTGCATAATTCACATATATAATGCCTTGCAACAAGATAGCATTGCATAATTCACATATATAATGTCTTGCAACAAGATGGCATTGCATAATTCACATATATGGCAATTAGACACTAAACAGGTGGCATTCACACAAAGCATATCTAAACTAAGCAACTGACATAGCAATGCAAGACACCATACGCAC
>NC_041381.1:169972140-170002526 GCF_002162155.2 Triticum dicoccoides
TGGTCATCTGTTTCTGAATCCTCCTCTGAGGAGCTATCTGTAACCAGCAAGACATGTGCTTTGTCAGATAGCATTGTTTGCTCTGAAGACCTTGTTTCCACTCCAGATTTTTCCATGACCGTGTCGAATGGCTGATGCACATGAAGAGTAATTGAATGTACTAAAATTGTTGACAAATTTAATACGTAATAAAAAATGATGGCATGATATAATTCACATATAAGATGACTGGCTAACCAGGGTGGCATTGCAAAATTCACATATATGATGCCTGGCTAAACAAGATGGCATTGCATGATTCACATATACGATAAAGAAACTAAACAGATGGCATTCACACAAAGCATGTCTAAACTCAGCAGATGACATATTTGATGTATAAAGTAAGCAATGCAAGGCACCATATGCATGATATTACCAACATCAGCATGCCAAGTTAGAGCGAAGACCTCAGGGGGTAAATAGGAGTGGTCTTCTCCTTATGAATCCCCCTCAGAACAATTATCTTCCTCTTGATTACAATGCGAAATGGGTGGAGGGGGGCTGCCTTTGCGCCCACCATGGAACAACGTCTACATGAAATTTTATTGCCACGCAAGGCTTGTCTCTTTTGCTCTACATGTTCAGTTCCATTGTGTACAATAACTGACATGCATAGGAATAAAAGATAGTGAGATTATGTAAGGAGTGCATGCAAAAATCCAGAGTGATGGTCGCAAACTATGGATAGACCCAAAACCAATGATAGCAGGAAGATAATAGCTTTAGTTAAAAAATACAGATAATGGCTCCTTTAATGTTTGTTTGCACCCAACATGAAACGCATAGTAGACACCCGAGATTAACCAGATAGTAGACAGATAGTACTGATTGATGCCCCAATATGTACCCCACAACCATTTAAAAACTCAAGTTTCAGCATTAGTTTGGACCTGACTTGGAGTCTAAAGGTGAACAGGACGATAAAGTAGCATGTCATCATATTGAACGATGCATAACGTAAGCAGACACGGAAGAGTGCGACCTCTCTTGTGGACCCGTGTAGTCCTCAAGGTCATCTGCTCGATTGATGATGGTAATGCAGTTGTCGTGGCTGCCGGCGGCGGGGAAGAAGATCTGAGGCGGCGAAAGACAGTCTGGAGAGCGGATCCCTGCTGTGGTGAACCCTTCCGTCATTGGAGCAGCTGAGCTGGGGAGGAACACAGGGCGGCAGGAATGGAACAAACCACACAAGGTTATCTTTGACACATATCTGTAACAGAAGTAATTGTGCAAGGGCTTGTTTGATTTTGAGGATTCTAACAATGCAGGGATATGAAATACACAGGAATAGGATAGGAATGCACATGCAAAAAAGAGAATTTAAAAACACAGGATTTCTGCCAATCTGAGTGTTTGGTTCACAAGAATTGGAAGATCACAGGATGCAAAGAAGCATGATGAGATTAAGTCAAACCACAAGAAAATGTATGGTTATAATGTTATTATGCTACTATCTCTTAGTATTGTGCTTCATGAATAGGAATTTGAAAAGGAGAACAAGTGGATATTAAAATTCCTACAGTGTTTCTTTCAAGGAGACACTAAAGGAACAAATCCTACAGTTTTCCTTTGCTCCATTCCTTTAAACCAAATGCATGAATAGTAGTACCACAGGAAACTTTCCAATTCCTATGTTTTTCCTTCACTTTTCCTTTCAAGCACTGGCGATTCTAGTAGGCAGGCTTGAGCAGGGAAAAGCCTACACTCAAAAAATGTTTTTGTGCTACTTCTACTACTTTGGACCCAGGCCACTGCCCTACTAGCTCAATTCCCATGCCCATCTACCAATGCACAACTCAAATGCGCAGAGATAAATAATGATGGTGTTCAAGAGAGTGCATCACGGATAGCTAAGTTGCCTGGTACCTCACTGCTTGTCATATAGTAGGAGAAACTAATTGTATTTCACGTTACTACGTGTGCTCAGTGGACAATATATATAACATGTAGAGTAAAAAAGAGATGCAATAAGTGTACAACCTCTTTGGCAAAGCCATGTCGATCTCAGCGTTATTGGGTTGGTCGGTGAGGATGCCCCGACTGATTTGGCTGTCGGAGGAGGGTAAGAAGATCTTAGGCGTCTTGAGATTGAGCCCGGGGTACTGCTCTGCTGTGATGGAGGGTTTCATCGTTGGAGCAGCTCCGGTGAGTTGTACGACGGCGAGGCTGAAGCAGGACAAGAGAGACAACGTTAACCTGAGTGGAATTCTAATAGCATCTCTAATAGATGACATAAAATACATAACCACAAAGTGCTAGATGTAAAATACATCAGCCGCTCATCTCTGAACTTAACTGTCGAAACTGAATTTTGCTGTCGAAACTAAATTTTACTATCGAAACTGAACCACTAGTAGCAGAAAAGTAGTAGCAATAGCAGCACCTCCAGGAGCAGCAGCGCGTGCGAGAAACGGGGCAGCTGGTCGTCTAGAAGCATCTCGGGTAGCAGCTGCAAGGGCTCGAGCGAGAGCAGTATCTGCTACTCGTGCAGCAGCAACGCGCGCCAGAGTAGAGCAGCAGGCCGGGTGAGGCTACACGTCAGTCGACTGATGTTTTCATCTCTGGTCAGTCGATTTTCCAGCCGTTGGATATGAAATCAAGGGCCTGCAGTTCATCTTCAACCTCCACCCCCCCTGAGCCGCCAGCTACCACCGGCCAAACCGCTGGCCCCCACCGCCCGCGGCAGGTGGAGCTTCCGCGCCGCCTCGCCACCCGGCCCGCCCCAAAACCACTCCCCACCGCCGGTCCGCCGCTGCCCCGGCCATGCCTCTTGGCCCCCCCGCACCGAGCTTTTTCTCCGACGATCCCCAAGCCACCGCCCCACCACCGCCCCCACCCTGAACCCTAAGATAGATAGTGGGGTACCTCTCCGGCGAGCCCCCCTCCCCGCTGCAGCTGGTTCTTCCTTAACTCCGGCGAGCCCCCTGATACATCTCCGTCGTATCAATAATTTTTGATTGTTCCATGCCAATATTATTCAACTTTTATATACTTTTGGCAACTTTTTATACTATTTTTGGGACTAACATATTGATCCAGTGCCCAGTGACAGTTCCTGTCTATTGCATGTTTTATGTTTCGCAGAAACCCAATATCAAACGGAGTCCAAACGGGATAAAAACAGATGGAGAATTATTTTGGAATATTTGTGATTTTTGGGAGGAAGAATCAACGCGAGACGGTGCCCGAGGTGGCCACGAGATAGGGGCCCACGCCCACTCCAGGTGGGCACGCCCCCCACCCTCCTGGGCCACTCGTAAGGCGGTTGATGCCCTTATTTGGCCGCAAGAAAGCTAATTTTGGAAAAATATCATGGCGAAGGTTTCAATCCAATCGGAGTTACGAATCTCCAGATATAAAAGAAATGGTGTCAGGGAAGAATCCCAGAACGCAGAAACAGAGAGAGACAGAGAGAGATAGATCCAATCTCGGAGGGGCTCTCGCCCCTCCCAAGCCATGGGAGCCAAGGACCAGAGGGGAAACCCTTCTCCCATCTAGGGAGAAGGTCAAGAAAGGAGAAGAAGAAGGGGGGCCCTCCCCCCCTTGCTTCCGCTGGCGCCAGAGCGCTGCCGGGGGCCATCATCATCACCGCGATCTTCACCAACACCTCCATCATCTTCGCCAACATCTCCATCACCTTCCCCCATCTATATTCAGTGGTCCACTCTCCTGCAACCCTCTGTACCCTCTACTTTAACATGGTGCTTTATGCTTCATATTATTATCCAATGATGTGTTGCCATCCTATGATGTCTGAGTAGATTTTCGTTGTCCTATTGGTGGTTGATGAATTGCTATGATTGATTTAATTTGCTTGTGGTTATGTTGCTGTCCTTTGGTGCCCATCATATGAGTGCGCACGTGGATCACACCATAGGGTTAGTTGTATGTTGATAGGACTATGTATTGGAGGGCAAGAGTGACAGAAGCTTCAACCTAGCATAGAAATTGATGCATACGGGATTGAAGGGGGGCCAATATATCTTAATGCTATGGTTGGGTTTTACCTTAATGAACATTAGTAGATCCGGATGCTTGCTAATAGTTCCAATCATAAGTGCATAGAATTCCAAGTCAGGGATGACATGCTAGCAGTGGCCTCTCCCACATAAAACTTGCTATCAGTCTAGTAATGTAGTCAATTGCTTAGGGAAAATTCCACAACTCCTACCACCACTTTTCCACACTCGCTATATTTACTTTATTGCTTCTTTATCTAAACAGCCCCTATTTTCTTTTTACGCGTTCTTTTATTATCTTGCAAACCTATCCAACAACACCTACAGAGTAGTTCTAGTTTCATACTTGTTCTAGGTAAAGCGAACGTCAAGCGTGCATAGAGTCGTATCAGTGGAAGATAGGACTTGAGAGAGTATTTGTTCTACCTTTAGCTCCTCGTTGGGTTTGACACTCTTACTTATCGAAAGAGGCTACAACTATCCCGTATACTTGCGGGTCATCAAGACCTTTTTCTGGCGCCATTGCCGGGGAGTCATAGCGTGGGGTGAATATTCTCGTGTGTGCTTGTCTGCTTTATCACTAAGTAATTTTTATTTGCTGTTCTTAGTTGTTCTCTATCATTAGTTATGGATATGGAACATGAAATACCAAAAAAATTAGGTTTACTTGCTGCTCATGGAGATGAGGAACCTCCTAAAACCCTCGATGCTCGTTATGTGAAAGAAATTATGTACTACTTTGATAATCCTGAGAAAACCCCATTCAATTATATTATGGGAGACACATTGGATCAATGTGAATACTTTAGGGATTATCGCTTGACACAAAAAGGGAAACTATTATGGGGTCAAATTTATGTGTTGTATTGGTATACTCGGGATCTATGCTTGAGACATGATTATACTTGTTGCTCTAAGATGAAGGCTCCACACCTTCCCTTTTCATGCAAATTTAATGATACTGAAACCTTAGCTTCTTATGCTAATGGTATCTATGATACTATAATGTGGAACAAATAGATGAATTTGTTGCTTTTATGGGTGCTTATGAGATTGAATCTCTGTTTAAAGAGTTTGATGATTTTGATGATTCAGTTTATAGACCTGAAAATTTTGCTATACTTAAATATTGTTATAAGAATTATGAATACAATTACAATATTGATGCATTTATTGAGAAAGTCTCCGCTGCCCAAGAAGAGACTAATATTTTGCAGGAAGCTATGGAAGAAGAAATTGATGAAACTGTGAGCTCATTGGATGAAAAAGATGACGAGGAGAGCGAAGAACAAAAGGAGGAAGAGCGGATTAGCTACCGGTGCCCACCTTCTAATGAGAGTAACTCTTCAACTCATACATTGTTTAATTCCCCTTCGTGCTTACTGAAGGATGATTGTTATGATCCCGTTGATTCTCTTGAAATATCCCTTTTTGATGATGCTTGCTATGCTTGTGGCCAAGATGCCAATATAAATTACGCTTATGGAGATGAACTTTCTATAGTTCCTTATGTTAAACATGAAATTGTTGCTATTGCACCCACTCATGATAGTCCTATTATCTTTTTGAATTCTCCCTACTACACTATATCGGAGAAGTTTGTGCTTATTAAGGATTATATTGATGGGTTTCCTTTTACCATTGCACATGATAATTTTGATGAATGTGATATGCATGTGCTTGCTGCTCCTACTTGCAATTATTATGAGAGAGGAACTATATCTCCACCTCTCTATGTTTCCAATATGATAAAATTGCAAGAAACTGCTTATACTATGCATTGGTCTTTACTATGTGTGCATGAATTGTTCTTTTATGACATGCCGATGCATTGGAAGAGAGTTAGACGTTGTCATTGCTTGATATATCTTACTTTGTGCTCAGTACTAAATTACAAATCATTGTTAATTAAAATTGGCTTTGATATACCTTGGGATCCGGGTGGATTCATTACTTGAGCACTATATGCCAAGCTTAATGGCTTTAAAGAAAGCGCTGCCAGGGAGACAACCCGGAAGTTTTAGAGAGTCATTTATTTCTGTTGAGTGCTTTCATATAGTTTAAAAACAAAAAAATAAAGAGGGGAACCGAAAACTTTTCAAAAAGGAAAGTGAAAGTAAGAAAGACAAGCATTGTTGAAGTGGGAGCTAGCCTTGAACTTTGTTCATGCTCACGGAAACTTTGTGAATCTTGATTGCAGAAAAATTTCATCAAAAATAATTATCCCCTTGTACAATTCCATTGTATTATAAAAATAATGTGCCAAGGTTTGCCTTTAGAATGTTTACAATGCTTGTTGGTTTGTACGGTGCAGGACAGAAACTTTGGCTGTAGTGCGCGATTTTACGTTTTTAAGTGGAACGTCAAATGGTTCCGATTCCTTTTTCACTCTCTTTCTGTACAAATTGTTTATTTTTCCTAATTATGTTAGAATTTGTGGGGTACCAGAAGTATGGTGGATGTTCAGATTGCTACAGACTGTTCTGTTTTTGACAGATTCTGTTTTTGATGCATAGTTTGCTTGTTTTGATGAATCTATCAATTTATATTAGTGGATTAAGCCATGGAAAAGTTATATTACAGAATAAACAATGCAAAAAAATATGAATTGGTTTGCAACAGTACCTAGAGTAGTGATTTTCTTTATTATACTAATGGATCTTACCGAATTTTCTGTTGAAGTTTTGTGTGGATGAAGTGTCTAATCGAGGAGGTCTCGATATGAGGAAAAGGAAGAGAGGCAACAGCTCAAGCTTGGGGATTCCCAAGGCACCCCAAGTAATTATTCAAGGAGACTCAAGCGTCTAAGCTTGGGGATGCCCCGGAAGGCATCCTCTCTTTCTTCAACAAGTATCGGTATGTTTTTGGATTCGTTTCGTTCATGCGATATGTGCAAGTCTTGGAGCGTCTTTTGCATTTAGTTTTCACTTTTATTTTATGCACCATGCTGGTATGAGATAGTCCTTTGTTGATTTATAGAATGCTCATTGCACTTCACTTAAATCTTTTGAGTATGGCTTTATAGAATGCTTCATCTGCTTCGCTTATATCATTTAAAGTTTGGATTGCCTGTTTCTCTTCACATAGAAAACCGCCATTTGTAGAATGCTCTTTTGCTTCACTTATATTTGTTAGAGCATGGGAATATCTTTGGTAGAAAGAATTAAACTCTCTTGCTTCACTTATATCAATTTAGATAGATGACAAGAATTGGTCAATCACATGGTTAGTCATAAAATCCTACATAAACTTGAGATCGCTGAATATGATATGTTTGATTCCTTGCAATAGTTTTGCGATGTAAAGGTGGTGATATTAGAGTTATGCTAGTGGGTGATTGTGGATTAGTAGAAATACTTGTGTTGAGGTTTGTGATTCCCGAAGCATGCACGTATGGTGAACCGCTTTGTGATGAAGTTGGAGCAAAATTTTATTTATTGATTGTCTTCCTTATGAGTGGCGGTCGGGGACGAGGGTGGCATTTTCCTACCAATCTATCCCCCTAGGAGCATGCACGTAGTACTTTGTTTTCAATGGCTTGTAGACTTTTGCAATAAGTAATCTTTATGACTAATGTTGAGTCCATGGATTATACGCACTCTCACCCTTCCATCATTGCTAGCCTCTTCGGTACCGTGCATTGCCCTTTCTCACCTCGAGAGTTGGTGCAAACTTCGCCGGTGCATCCAAACCCCGTGATACGATACGCTCTGTCACACATAAGCCTCCTTATATCTTCCTCAGAACAGCCACCATACCTACCTATCATGGCATTTCCATAGCCATTCCGAGATATATTGCCATGCAACTTTCATCATCATCATATACATGACTTGAGATTTTCATTGTCATATTGCTTTGAATGATCGTAAGATAGCTAGCATGATGTTTTCATGGCTTGTCTGTTTTTTGATGTCATTGCTACGCTAGATCATTGCACATCCCGGTACACCGCTGGAGGCATTCATATAGAGTCGTATCTTTGTTCTAGATATCGAGTTGTAAGTAAATAAAAGTGTGATGATCATCATTATTAGAACATTGCCCAAGTGAGGAAAGGATGATGGAGACTATGATTCCCCCACAAGTCGGGATGAGACTCCGGACTTAATAAAAAAAGAGAGAGGCCAACAAAGCCTAAATAAAAAAAGGGAGAGGCCAAAGAAGCCTATTCAAAAAAAAGAAAATAAAAAAATGAGAGAAAAAGAGAGAAGGGGCAATCTTACTATCCTTTTACCACACTTGTGATTCAGAATAGCACCATGTTCTTCATAGAGAGAGCCTCTTATGCTTTCACTTTTATATACTAGTGGGAATTATCATTAAAGAACTTGGCTTGTATATTCCAATGATGGGCTTCCTCAAATGCCCGAGGTCTTCATGAGCAAGAAAGTTGGATGCACACCCACTTAGTTTTCAGTTTGAGCTTTCATACACTTATAGCTCTAGTGCATCCGTTGCATGGCAATCCCTACTCACCCACATTGATATCTATTGATGGGCATCTCCATAGCCCGTTGATACGCCTAGTTGATGTGAGACTATCTTCTCCTTTTTGTCTTCTCCACAACCACCATTCTATTCCATCTATAGTGATATGTCCATGGCTCATGCTCATGTATTGCGTGAAAGTTGAAAAAGTTTGAGATTACTAAAGTATGAACCAATTTCTTGGCTTGTCATCGGGGTTGTGCATGATTAAATACTTTGTGTGATGAAGATAGAGCAACAGCCAGACTATATGATTTTGTAGGGATAACTTTCTTTGGCCATGTTGTTTTGAAAAGACATGATTGCTTTATTGGTACGCTCAAAGTATTATTATTTTTATGTCAAATGATAGACTATTGCTTTGAATCACTCGTGTCTTAATATAAATACCATGATTAGACATATGATCAAGATTATGCTAGGTAGCATTCCACATCAAAAATTATCTTTTTTATCATTTACCTACTCAAGGACGAGCAGGAAATAAGCTTGGGGATGCTCATACGTCTCCGTCGTATCTATAATTTTTGATTGTTCCATGCCAATATTATTCAACTTTTATATACTTTTGGCAACTTTTTATACTATTTTTGGGACTAACATATTGATCCAGTGCCCAGTGCCAGTTCCTGTCTGTTGCATGTTTTATGTTTCGCATAAACCCAATATCAAACGGAGTCCAAACGGGATAAAAACGGACGGAGAATTATTTTGGAATATTTGTGTTTTTTGGGAGGAAGAATCAACGCGAGACGGTGCCCGAGGTGGCCACGAGATAGGGACCCACGCCCAGTCCAAGTGGGCGCGCCCCCCACCCTCCTTGGCCACTCGTAAGGCGGTTGATACCCTTCTTTGGCCACAAGAAAGCTAATTTTTGGAAAAATATCTGGGCGAAGGTTTCAATCCAATCGGAGTTACGGATCTCCGGATATAAAAGAAACAGTGCCAGGGCAGAATCCCAGAACGCAGAAACACAGAGAGACAGAGAGATAGATCCAATCTCGGAGGGGCTCTCGCCCCTCCCAAGCGATGGGAGCCAAGGACCAGAGGGAAAACCCTTCTCCCATCTAGGGAGAAGGTCAAGAAAGAAGAAGAAGAAGAAGGGGGCCTCTCTCCCCCTTGCTTCCGCTGGCGCCGGAGCGCTGCCGGGGGCCATCATCATCACCGCGATCTTTACCAACACCTCCATCATCTTCGCCAAAATCTCCATCACCTTCCCTCATCTATATTCAGCGGTCCACTCTCCTGGAACCCGCTGTACCCTCTACTTGAACATGGTGCTTTATGCTTCATATTATTATCCAATGATGTGTTGCCATCCTATGATGTCTGAGTAGATTTTCGTTGTCCTATTGGTGGTTGATGAATTGCTATGATTGTTTTAATTTGCTTGTGGTTATGTTGCTGTCGTTTGGTGCCCACCATATGAGCACGCGCGTGGATCACACCATAGGGTTAGTTGTATGTTGATAGGACTATGTATTGGAGGGCAAGAGTGACAGAAGCTTCAACCTAGCATAGAAATTGATGCATACGAGATTGAAGGGGGACTAATATATCTTAATGCTATGGTTGGGTTTTACCTTAATGAACGTTAGTAGTTGAGGATGCTTGCTAATAGTTCCAATCATAAGTGCATAGAATTCCAAGTCAGGGATGACATGCTAGCAGTGGCCTCTCCCACATAAAACTTGTTATCGGTCTAGTAACGTAGTCAATTGCTTAGGGACAATTCCACAACCCCTCCCACCACTTTTCCACACTCGCTATATTTACTTTATTGCTTCTTTATCTAACAGCCCCTATTTTCTTTTTACGCGTTCTTTTATTATCTTGCAAACCTATCCAACAACACCTATAGAGTACTTCTAGTTTCATACTTGTTCTAGGTAAAGCGAACGTCAAACGTGCGTAGAGTTGTATCAGTGGTCGATAGGACTTGAGAGAGTATTTGTTCTACCTTTAGCTCCTTGTTGGGTTCGACACTCTTACTTATCGAAAGAGGCTACAACTATCCCGTATACTTGCGGGTCATCACCCCCCGCCCCCTGAAAATCGACTGACCCAAAAGTCGATTCGGTTGATTGAAGTGTAGCTAAGTTAGAGCAGCAGCGCAAGCGAGAGCAAGAGCAAGAGAAGCAGCGCAAGAAAGAGCAAGAGCGAGAGAAGCAGCCCGAGCAAGAGTAAGAGCAAGAGCAGACCAGGCAGGGGACCAACAGCAAGAGCAGAGCAGCGGGGCGAGCGAGAGCCAAAGCAGCAGCAGGTCCTACTGATGTGGACGTCGCCACCAAGGGAGCGACACCATGGAGGACGTGGCCAGTGATGCCGGCGTGGATGGAGTCGCGCCATGTCGGCTCGGGACCGAGCACCGGCAGCACCGTGAGATCGAATGAGGAAGAAAATGCGGCGATTAGTGTAGAACCTCTTTGGTGGCGCCGATTAGGCCTCAGCTTCATCCGAGGAAACGGTGATGATGCTGCTCTTCCGGTGGTGCAGGTGAAGACGGCAGTGTGGGAATGGAGGTGGTGCGAAAGACAAGGGGAACACCGGGGCAGCTCATTGGAGGTGGAGGACAGGGTGGCTGAACCGGCGGGACGACAAGATCGACGACTGATCCTCATCCGGTGTGGTGGATGAGGGACATCAAGGTGTTGCTGTGGACGATGTCGTCGGGGAAGAGGCTCCGGCTGGGTGGCGGACGGAGGAGGGTGTGGGGCTTCGCACGTTTTCGCGGCCTTACAAATGGGTGGGCAGACGGGATGGGAGGGGGAATCATGGCTTAGGGACGCGCTTGTCCGAAATGTGGGGTAAGTTATAAAAGTACCCCCACCGATTTGAGCTAGGCGGTTGAGGGAGTCCTGGATTACGGGATCCTTGGGAAGCCGGCCTATGTGACATGGGCCGGACTGATGGGCCGTGGAGATACAAGACATAAGGCCTTCCCCCGTGTCCGGATGGGACTCTCCTTTGCGTGGATGGCAAGCTTAGCGTCCGGATGTGTAGTTTCATTCCTCTGTAAACCGACTTTGTACAACCCTAGTCCCCTCCGGTGCCTATATAAACCGGAGGGTTTAGTGCTTAGAGGCTATCACAAATCATACAGGCTAGGCATCTAGGGTTTAGCCATTATGATCTCGAGGTAGATCAACTCTTGTAACCCCTATACTCATCAAAGTCAATCAAGCAGGAAGTAGGGTATTACCTCCATTAAGAGGGCCCGAACCTGGGTAAACATCGTGTCCCCCGCCTCCTGTTACCTTCGATCCTTAGACGCACAGTTCGGGACCCCCTACCCGAGATATGCCAGTTTTGACACCGACATTGGTGCTTTCATTGAGAGTTCCTCTGTGTCGTCAATAGAAGGATTGATGGCTCGCCTTGTCATCAATGACAGTATCACTTCTGGAGGAGCCTTAGTTTCAGGGAAGATCCTCCGGCTTGGCGGCTTCACCATGGGTGCCCGTTCGGCCGTTAAGCCAAAAGCGCCCCCCAAGTCACGAAAAATCATCTCCGTATCGGCCTTGAATACTCCGACAAGATGGATCCGGCTGATTTATCATCTTCGAACGAGCTGCTAGATCGCATCACTGCCCTGGGGGTCTTAACTGACTATGATCGGATTGGGCTTAAACCCGACCAGAGAGAAATCAAATCTCCGCTGATCACCCATCTGGTAGCGGTTGTGCAGGAACAAGCCGATGATAACTCGTCTCCTATGTTGAGAACAAGCTATGTTTGGATTTCTGAACCTAGCAATCCTAATACCCATCTTCCGGAGAACAATCCCCGTCCTCTGAATGTAGAATCAGGCGTTGAGCCTGAGAACTCCCAGGACGCTCCGGATCCTAGGCTGGTAACCTCGGAAGTTCTTCAAACTCCGGATTCCATAGTGGGTCAGGGTTCGGATTTAAACCCGCCCACCCACAACAAGCAGTATTCCCCAAGAAATTTTGGTCCTCCGGATATATGCGACCTAATGTATGTGTGGCAACAGCCTCAGAAAACAGTCCATCACTTTTGGGCCAGATTTCTCCTTGTTAAAACAAGA
This sequence comes from Triticum dicoccoides, assembly GCF_002162155.2. Taxonomy (NCBI): domain Eukaryota; kingdom Viridiplantae; phylum Streptophyta; class Magnoliopsida; order Poales; family Poaceae; genus Triticum; species Triticum dicoccoides. The sequence continues at coordinate 169,984,681 of NC_041381.1, forward strand.
TCAAGGATTGCTGCGACGACGACGCGATTTCAGTATTTTGCAACAAGTGTACGGATGAGGGAATCCTTAATGCCCTCAACCGCCATCGCATACTAAACTTTGAAGATTTGGCACACATAGTACAAAAGTACTGCACAATGGAAAGCAGCCTGCTGGGAACCTCAGGCCTTTAAGCCATCTCCCGAACGGGCAAAAAGGATGCACCCTCGCGGGGCACCTGATCATCATCCCATGGACAAGAAAATAATTCCCTTAATGGGACACAAAACTATCCTTGAGGAGTGGCTCGACAGGACCTGTCAAATACACACGATGCCGGATACCGAACCAATGCAGAACCTTCGAGCATGTTGGATACTCCGGGAAGTGGCCAAAAGCGGTGAGGGTATCCTCACCAACACTACCCCAGAGAAGTACTCCTCGAAGGACGACGATCTTAAAGTATTTACGGTCTTCAAGACCTTCTCTTCAAGTAATCGGCATAAAAGGGCGCTCCGCGAACTCGTCGAAGTCTGCCAAGTAGCAGCAATAAATCCTTGGAACGATACGGTGATAACTTTCAATGCCGACGATGAACCAAGATCCCGATCAGTCCAGGCACCAGCCGCCTTGGTCCTAAACCCAATTGTGGACGGCTTTCGGCTCACTAAAGTGCTTATGGACGGCGGCAGCGGACTGAACCTCATCTATGAGGACACGCTCAGCAAAATGCAAATAGACAGGAGCCGCATTGAGCAAAGTAATACAACCTTTCGAGGCATTATCCCCAGTCGAGAATCAAGATGCTCGGGGAAAATGAAACTCGATGTTGTGTTTTGCTTGGAGCGTCATTTTCTTTTGTTAGTATTTGCTTGCTGTTATTTAGAATAATGTTTTGCATCTTTAGTATCAATAATAATGTCAAGGATGGCCTTTACCATGCTTATTTTGCTAGTATACATGTTGCTGTTTGAAAACAGAAAGTTTACCGCTGTTGCAAAAATTCCCTAGAAAAGTCAGAGCATGGTATAATGTTGAAACTTTTTGCATAATGAGCTATGATAAATTTACTACAGTGGGAATTTTATTTCATAATTTTGGAGTTAGGGAAGTATTGATACTCTTGCATTGTTTACAGACTGTACTGTTTTCACAGATTGCTGTTATGGTTGCATTGTTTGCATGTGTTTGCTTGTTCAATGATTATATTTGAGGATAGGAGTATTAAATATGCAGAGGCATTTAGTATGCAATGTTGAATAATAATTTTAGTGATTTGTCACAATAGAAAATGATAAGGTTTTGCATTGGTTTATACTAACCTATCTCACGAGTTCTTGTTGAGTTTGGTGTGGATGAAGCTTTTGATAAAAAGAGAAACCATGATATGAGAGGAATTAAGGAGACATGAAAGCTCAAGCTTGGGGATGCCCGAGGCACCCCAAGATAATATTCCAAGAAGTCTCAAGCATCTAAGCTTGGGGATGCCCCGTTAGGCATCCAACCTTTCTTCTTCAACAACTATCGGTTAGTACCGGTTGAACCTAAGTTTTTGCTTCTTCACATGAGTTGTGCTATCCTTGCAATGTCATTTTATTTTGCTTTGCTTGCTGTTTTAATACAATACCAAGATCTGAAATTCTTTAATGAGAGAGAGTCTTCACATAGTTTCATAATTATTTAGCTACTCAGTAATCTTCACTTATATCTTTTTGGATAGTTTGTCATTTACTCGTGTGCTTCACTTATATCCTATGAGTAAATTGTTGAATGAGTTAATTGTCATAAATCTGAAATTATATATGTCTCATTTGCTTATCCCATGGGGAGTAATGACTTCACATCTAAGAAGTAGAGGTTGTAAATTTATTGAAGGTTAGCAAGCATTGTATTGGTCATTTGAACAATTCATGAAAGAATATTGAAGGAAGAGAGATTTCACATATAAATACACTATCCTAGACATCTTTTATAATTGGGAGCACTCATTAAGTATGACATGCTAAAGAGTTGATGTTGGACAAGGAAGACAACGTAATGGGTTATGTTTTCCGACATCTCAGTTAAAGTATATTGTCATGGATCATTCAAACATGTTGAGCTTGCCTTTCCCCCTCATGCTAGCCAAAATTCCTTGCACCAAGTAGAGATACTACTTGTGCTTCCAAATATCCTTAAACCCAGTTTTTGCCATGAGAATCCACCATACCTACCTATGGATTGAGTAAGATCCTTCAAGTAAGTTGTCATCGGTGCAAGCAATAAAAATTGCTCTCTAAATATGCATGACTTATTAGTGCGGAGAAAATAAGCTTTGTACGATCTTGTTATGGAAGCAATAAAAGCGACGGACTGCATAATAAAGGTCCATATACAAGGGGCAATATAAAGTGACGTTCTTTCACATTAAGATTTTGTGTATCCAACCCTAAAAGCGCATGACAACCTCTGCTTCCCTCTGTGAAGGGCCTATCTTTTACCTTATGTCTTTTACTTTATGCAAGAGTCAAGGTGATCTTCACCTTTCCCTTTTTCATTTTATCCTTTGGCAAGCACTTTGTGTTGGGGTGATCTTGATTTATATATCCAACTGGATGTAAGTTAGCATGAACTATTATTGTTGACATCACCCAAACGTGAATACGTTGGGAGGCAACACTATAAGCCCCTATCTTTCTGAGTGTCCGATTGAAACTCCATAACCATTAGTATTGCGTGAGTGTTAGCAATTGTAGAAGACTATATGATAGTTGAGTATGTGGAGTTTGCTATTCCTGAAAATAAGATGAATTGCAATTGTTTGATGACTAAGAATGAAGTTTGCTAGTTTTCAAGAAAGTTTATGGTCTATGCTTTAACATGTGAATTGCTTGTTACTTTATCGTGAGAAGTTTTATGAGATGAACTACTGCTATGACATATTATCATGCTAGAAAAGGTGATTGAAATTATCATTGATCAAACTTGTGCACCTTCTAGCATTCACACTTCATAAATTCTTTCTTTTATCATTTACCTACTCGAGGGCGAGCAGGAATTAAGCTTGGGGATGCTGATACGTCTCCAACGTATCTATAATTTATGAAGCATTCATGCTATTTTATTATCTGTTTTGAATGATTATGGGCTTTATTATACACTTTTATATTACTTTGGGGACTAACCTATTAACGGGAGGCCAAACCCATATTGCTGTTTTATTGCCTGTTTTAGTATTTCGAAGAAAAGGAATATCAAACAGAGTCCAAACGGAATGAAACCTTTGGGAGCGTGATTTTTAATAAGAATATGATCCGGGAGACTTAGAGTTTACGTCCGAAGATCCTCGAGGAGGCCACGAGATAGGGGGGCGCACCCACCCCCCTGGGCGCGCCCACCCTCTCGTGGGCCCCTCGAGGCTCCCCCGACCGACTTCTTTCTCCTATATAAGCCTACGTACCCTAAAAACATCGACAACGAAGATATATCGGGTTTCCGCCACTGCAAGACTCTGTAGCCACCAAAAACCTCTTGGGAGCCCGTTCCGGCACCCTGCCGGAGGGGGAACCCATCACCGGTGGCCATCTTCATCATCCCGGAGATATCCATGACGAGGAGGGAGTAGTTCACCCTCGGGGCTGAGGGTATGTACCAGTAGCTATGTGTTTGATCTCTCTCTCTCGTGTTCTCTCTATGGCACGATCTTGATGTATCGCGAGCTTTGCTATTATAGTTGGATCTTATGATGTTTCTTCCCCTCTACTCTCTTGTGATGAATTGAGTTTTCCCTTTGAAGTTATCTTATCCGTTTGAGTCTTTAATGATTGAGAACACTTGATGTATGTCTTGCCGTGTTTATCTGTGGTGACAATGGGATATCACGTGCCACTTGATGTATGTTTTGGTGACCAACTTGCGGGTTCCGCCCATGAACCTATGCATAGGGGTTGGCACACGTTTTCTTACCTCTCTGGTAGAAACTTTGGGGCACTCTTTGAAGTACTTTGTGTTGGTTGGATGAATCTAAGATTGTGTGATGCATATCGTATAATCATGCCCACGGATACTTGAGGTGACAATGGAGTATCTAGGTGAGATTAGGGTTTTGGTTGATTTGTGTCTTAAGGTGTTATTCTAGTACGGACTCTTGAATAGATTGATCCGAAAGAATAACTTTGAGGTGGTTTCGTACCCTACCATAATCTCTACGTTTGTTTTCCGCTATTAGTGGCTTTGGAGTGACTCTTTGTTGCATGTTGAGGGATTGTTATATGATCTATCTATGTTATTATTGTTGAGAGAACTTGCACTAGTGAAAGTATGAACCCTATGCCTTGTTTCCTATCATTGCAATACCGTTTACGGTCACTTTTATCTTTAGTTACCTTGCTGTTTTTATTATTTCAGATTACAAATACCTATATCTACCATCCATATTGCACTTGTATCACCATCTCTTCGCCGAACTAGTGCACCTATACAATTTGCCATTGTATTGGGTGTGTTGGGGACACAAGAGACTCTTTGTTATTTGGCTACAGGGTTGCTTTAGAGAGACCATCTTCATCCTACGCCTCCCATGGATTGATAATCCTTAGGTCATCCACTTGAGGGAAATTTGCTACTGTCCTACAAACATGTGCACTTGCAGGCCCAACAACATCTATAAGAAGAAGGTTCTGTAGTAGACATCAACCAGCAGGGCCCGTAGGCCGACGCTCCGTCGAGCCACCGCATGCCAGTGGTGGAAGGGTCAGAGGTGACACAGCCACAGTGCACTCTCCTCCCCCACACCAGTTACAGCGGGTGTCGATCTGTCGTGATGACGCATGTGACAACTTTTCCATAGCATCGTCTGATCCACGGACCCACTGCGATCAACGCCAAGTTCTTTGGGAGCAAGCCCTTGAAGATGCTCGAACCACCATCGAGCGCCGGCGTGATGCGTGCCACTAGTCAGATAGGCGGGCAGGGCCCACTATGGACCACTCGGCACTGGGAGGCTATGGTGGCCTACCTCACGAGGTGGGTTGCCCAGCCTTTACCCGTGAGCTGCGGCAGTTCCAGTGTCCCTCCCACTATACGTTCAAGCCCGATGTTGGCGAGAAGTACAACGGCAAGACTCAGCCGTCCGAGTTCCTCAGCATCTACACCATCGCGATGCAAGCTGCTGGAGTCTGCAACGACAAGGTGCTCGCCAATTACTTCCCATTGGCACTTAAGCCCAATGTCATGTCATGGTTGATGCACTTGCCGGCGGATTCAATTTCTTCTTGGTCGGATTTGTGTCATGAGTTCGTTGGCGCCTTCACTGGAGGCCATCAAGCTCACGGCCAAGCAAGCAATCTACACATCATCCCCCAGAAGGAAGGTGAAAGTCTGCACAAGTACATACAGAGGTTCAGCCGGGTGCAGTACAACTTCCCCGACATTCACCCAGCCACTATGATCAGCGCATTCCATCAGAATGTCTGCAACCGCAAGATGCGTGAAGATCTGGCGATGAACAAGGTCAACGACGTGGCCGAACTTTATGTTCTGGCCGATAGGTGCGCCCGAGCTGAAGAGGGAAGGAAGTACCCTGGCGAGGACGCCGGTGTGGAAACCGACTTCGCAGAAGAAGACACCGCCGCCCCGATGAAGAAGTGTCGGCGCCGTAACATAAAGCGCAAGGGCAAGACCGTGCTTGCCATCGAGGGATCCGACAACACCGGCACTGCCAAGAAGACCAAGGCAGACGACCCCGGCAAGGATTTTGCCGGGTGTGCCGCTTGCTGGGTCTTGGCGGCTGCCGACAAGCCAGGAAGCTCCGATGAGCAGTATTGCAAGATCCACCGCACCAAGGGCGATGACCTCCAAAACTGCCGACAAGTTGAGTTGCTTGCTAAGAAGCAAAAAGCTGAGTATGAGAGGCGGGACAAGGAGAAGGGCCAGGACAGTGCTGAAGGATCTGGCAAGAAGCATGGCATCCAAGGAGGCCGCGGCGGCAAGGATAACCAGCAAGAGAGGCCCGCCCGGGGCCGCGACAAGAAGCAGGAAGACGATGATCATGACGAGGATGACGAGTCCGACAATCACAAGTTTCAGAAAGCTACAGAGGCCATGTGCATCGACGGTGGCGCCTCGCTGCACACCTCTCACCGCCAGCTCAAGCAGTGGGCGCGCGAGATCACAGCGGTGGAGCCATCACTCGACGCATGGAAACCACTGAAGTGGTCCAGCACCCCTATCATCTTCGACACCGAGGACCACCCTGATCGCACAACTGCGGTCGGGTGTTTGCCATTGTTGGTTTCACCAATGATCCGCAACCTCAAGGTGACGAAGATGCTAGTTGATGGCGGGGTCGGCCTGAACTTGATCTCGCCCGTTGTGATCAAAAGGCTGCAGATTCAAGATACGGGCACGTTTCAAGGGGTCAACCCGGGAAGAAGCCAGCCGAAGGGCAAGGTCACGCTGCCCGTGACGTTTGGAGGCAAGCTGAACTACAGGACGAAGAGGATTGTCTTCGATGTAGCCGAGATCCCCTTGCCTTACAACGGGATTCTCGGCCTCCCGGCACTAGCCAAGTTCATGGCGGCGTCACATTATGCCTACAACACACTAAAGATGCCTGGGCCGATGAACATCATCACCGTCCCCTCCAACAAGAAGGATGCGCTGATCTGCACTGACCAACTCTACCGGCAAGTAGTCGCAGCTAATGCCGCCAAGGCACTTGCTCCTGCCACTGAAGCCTCGGGAGAGAAGAAGACCGGCGAGACCTCTTGCACCCACTCCGGCAAGCGCACCTCTTCAGAGTGATGCGCCCCCGTCGAGGACGTGCCAGAGAGCTCCACCGGCAAGAGCAAGAGATCCAGAGCTACCCCACCAGAAACCAAGAAGGTGTCTGTCAAGGAGGGCGGAACGGGATGAGCTTTCTCCATAAGCTCCACCCTCGATAGCAAATAGGAAGGCGAGCTCATCACTTTCCTATGGGCGAATGTCGATGTGTTTGGATGGCAAGCATCCGACATCCCCGGTGTTCCCAGGGAGGTGATTGAGCACCATCTTGCTGTCTGTCCTCATGTGCGGCCCGTCAAGCAGAAGGTCAAAAAGCAGGCTTTGGAAAGACAAGAGTTCATCAAAGAAGAGATCAGAAAGCTAGAAGCGGTAGGCTTGGTGAGAGGAGTGCTCCATCCGACGTGGTTGGCCAATCCGGTGGTGGTGCGCAAGGCAAACGGGAAGTGGAGGTTGTGTATTGATTACACATATATCAATAAGGCATGTCCAAAAGACCCTTTCATGTTTCCGCGCATTGACCAGATTGTTGACTCCACGACCGGGTGTGACCTGCTATCATTCCTCGACGCCTACTCAGGATACCATCAGATTTTCATGACAAGAGAAGATGAAGAGAAGACAACATTCATCACCCCATGTGGTACGTATTACTTTTTACGGATGCCTTTCGGGTTGAAGAGTGCTGGCTCGACCTTTGCAAGAGCAGTCCAAATTGGTTTTGAGCCCCAGCTACATAGAAATATGGAAGCTTATATGGATGACATAGTGGTCAAAACCAAGGACAAGGCGACACTTGTGCAAGATTTGGAAGAGACGTTTGCAAATTTGCGCAACATCAACCTCAAGCTGAACCCTGAGAAGTGTGTCTTTGGCGTCCCGTCCAGCAAGCCTCTCAGGTTCTTTGTGTCACAGTGTGGGATCGAGGCGAACCCAGACAAGATCAAGGCCATTGAGCAGATTGAGGCACCTAGGCTGATTAAGGATGTGCGTCAGCTCACTGGCTGCGTTGCTGCCATGAGCAGATTCATCTCCAAGTCTGTTGAATGTGCCCTTCCCTTTTTCAAAATCTTGAAAAAGGCGGGCCCAATGGAGTGGACCCCAGGGGCCGAAGCAGCGCTACAGGATCTAAAGAAATACCTCTCCTCCATGCTAGTACTAGTTGCGCCCAAGCCACAAGAGCCGTTGCTGCTGTATCTAGCGGCAACTGATATGTCCATTTTGCAACATGCTTTTTATACCGATATTTATTGCATTATGGGCTGTTATTACACATTATGTCATGATACTTATGGCTATTCTCTCTTATTTTTACAAGGTTTATCATGAAGAGGGACAATGCCGGCAGTTGGGATTCTGGCTAGAAAAGGAGCAAATATTGGAAACCTATCCTGCACAGCTCCAAAAATCATGAAACTCCATGGAAGTCATTTTTCGAATTAATAAGAATTATTGAGCAAAAAAAGTACCAGAGGGGGCCCACACCCTGGCCACATGGGTGTGGGGCGCCCCCGCCCCCCTACTAGGCACGCCCCTGTCTCGTGGGCCCCCTGTTGGCCCTCCGGTGCCCATATTCTGCTATATGAAGTCTCTTACCCTGAAAAAAATCATAAGCAAGCTTACGGGACGAAACTCCGCCGCCACGAGGCGGAACCTTGGCGGAACCAATCTAGGGCTCCGGCAGAGCTGTTCTGCTGGGGAAACTTCCCTCCGGGAGGGGGAAATCATCACCATCGTCATCACCAACGATCCTCTCATCAGGAGGGGGTCAATCTCCATCAACATCTTCACCAGCACCATCTCCTCTCAAAACCCTAGTTCATCTCTTGTATCCAATCTTGTATCAAAACCACAAATTGGTACCTATGGGTTGCTAGTAGTGTTGATTACTCCTTGTAGTTGATGCTAATTGGTTTACTTGGTGGAAGATCATATGTGCAGATCCTTAATGCATATTAATACTCCTATGATCATGAACATGAATATGCTTTGTGAGTAGTTACGTTTGTTCCTGAGGACATGGGTGAAGTCTTGCTATTAGCAGTCATGTGAATTTGGCATTCGTTCGATATTTTGATGAGTTGTATGTTGTCTCTCCTCTAGTGGTGTTATGTGAACGTCGACTACATGACACTTCACCATTATTTGGGCCTAGAGGAAGGCATTGGGAAGTAATAAGTAGATGATGGGTTGCTAGAGTGATAGAAGCTTAAACCCTAGTTTATGTGTTGCTTCGTAAGGGGCTGATTTGGATCCACTAGTTTCATGATATGGTTAGGTTTACCTTAATACTTCTTTTGTAGTTGCGGATCCTTGCAATAGGGGTTAATCATAAGAGGGATGCTTGGCCAAGAAAGGTCAGTACCCAAGCACCGGTCCACCCACATATCAAATTATCAAAGTACCGAAAGCGAATCGTATGAGCGTGATGAAAACTAGCTTGACGATATTTCCCATGTTTCCTCGGGAGCGCTTTTCTCATTATAAGAAATTGTCCAGGCTTTTCCTTGCTACAAAAAGGATTGGGCCACTTTGCTGCACCTTATTTACTTTCATTGCTTGTTACCCGTTACAAATTATCTTATCACAAAACTATCTGTTACCTACAATTTCAGTGCTTGCAGAGATACCTTACTGAAAACCGCTTATCATTTCCTTCTGCTCCTCGTTGGGTTCGACACTCTTACTTATTGAAAGTACTACGATAGATCCCCTATACTTGTGGGTCATCAAGACTCTTTTCTGGCGCCGTTGCCGGGGAGTGAAGCACCTTTGGTGAGTGGAACTTGGTAAGGAAACATTTATATAGTGTGCTGAAATTTTCTGTCACTTGTTACTATGGAAACTAATCCTTTGAGGGGCTTGTTCGGGGTATCTTCGCCCTGACCAATAGAGCAAAGAGTTGCTCCTCAACCTACTGAACCTACTGAAAATGTTTACTTTGAGATTCCTTCGGGTATGATAGAGAAACTGCTAGCTAATCCTTTTGCAGGAGATGGAACATTGCATCCCGATTTACACCTTATCTTTGTGGATGAAGTTTGTGGATTATTTAAGCTTGCAGGTATACATGAGGATGTTGTCAAAAGGAAGGTATTCCCTTTATCTTTGAAGGGAGATGCATTGACATGGTATAGCCTATGTGATGATACGGGATCTTGGAACTATAAACGATTGAAGTTGGAATTTCACCAGAAGTTCTATCCTATGCATCTTATTCATCGTGATCGTAATTACATATATAATTTCTGGCCTCGCGAAGGAGAAAGCATCGCTCAAGCTTGGAGGAGGCTTAATTCATTGTTATATTCATGCCCCAATCATGAGCTCTCAAGATAAATAATTATTCAAAAAATTTATGCTCGGCTTTCTCTCAATGATTTCCTGTGCTGGTTCTTATTGTTGGGGAACGTAGTAATTTCAAAAAAATTCCTACGCACACGCAAGATCATGGTGATGCATAGCAACGAGAGGGGAGAGTGTTGTCCACGTACCCTCGTAGACCGAAAGCGGAAGCGTTAGAACAACGCGGTTGATGTAGTCGTACGTCTTCACGGCCCGACCGATCAAGCACCGAAACTACGGCACCTCCGAGTTCTAGCACACGTTCAGCTCGATGACAATCCCTGTACCCCGATCCAGCAGAATGTACGGGAAGAGTTACGTCAGCATGACGGCGTGGTGAGGATCTTGATGTTCTACCATCGCAGGGCTTCGCCTAAGCACCGCTACAATATTATTGAGGACTATGGTGGAGGGGGGCACCGCACACGGCTAAGAGATCAAGAGATCAATTGTTGTGTCTCCAAGGGGTGCCCCCCTCCCAGTATATAAAGGAGTGGAGGAGGGGGAGGGCCGGCCCTCTCTATGGCGCGCCCTAGGGGAGTCCTTCTCCCACCGGGAGTAGGATTCCCCCTTTCCTAGTAGAACTAGGACCCCTTCCAAGTATTAGGAGTAGGAGAGAAGGAAAGGGAAGGGAGAAGGAGAAGGAAGGAAGGGGGCGCCCCCCCCCCTCCCTAGTCCAATTCGGACTAGACCATGGGGAGGGGTGCGGCCACCCTTTGGGGACTTTCTCTCCTTTCCCGTATGGCCCATTAAGGCCCAATACGAATTCCCATAACTCTCCGGTACTCCGAAAAATACCCGAATCACTCGGAACCTTTCCGATGTCCGAATATAGTCGTCCAATATATCGATCTTTACGTCTTGACCATTTAGAGACTCCTCGTCATGTCCCCGATCTCATCCGGGACTCTGAACTCCTTCGGTACATCAAAACTCATAAACTCATAATATAACTATCATCGAAACCTTAAGCGTGCGGACCCTACGGGTTCGAGAACAATGTAGACATGACCAAGACACGTCTCCAGTCAATAACCAATAGCGGAACCTGGATGCTCATATTGGCTCCCACATATTCTACGAAGATCTTTATCGGTCAAACCGCATAACAACATACGTTGTTCCCTTTGTCATCGGTATGTTACTTGCCCGAGATTCGATCATCGGTATCTCAATACCTAGTTCAATCTCGTTACCGGCAAGTCTCTTTACTCGTTCCATAATACATCATCCTGTAACTAACTCATTAGTTACAATGCTTGCAAGGCTTATAGTGATGTGCATCACTGAGTGGGCCCAGAGATACCTCTCTGACAAACGGAGTGACAAATCCTAATCTCGAAATACGCCAACCCAACAAGTACCTTCGGAGACACATGTAGAGCACCTTTATAATCACCCAGTTACGTTGTGATGTTTGGTAGCACACAAAGTGTTCCTCCGGTAAACGGTAGTTGCATAATCTCATAGTTATAGGAACGTGTATAAGTCATGAAGAAAGCAATAGCAACATACTAAACGATCAAGTGCTAAGCTAACGGAATGTGTGAAGTCAATCACATCATTCTCCTAATGATGTGATCCCGTTAATCAAATGACAACTCATGTCTATGGTTAGGAAACTTAACCATCTTTGATTAACGAGCTAGTCAAGTAGAGGCATACTAGTGACACTATGTTTGTCTATGTATTCACACATGTATTATGTTTCCGGTTAATACAACTCTAGCATGAATAATAAACATTTATCATGATGTAAGGAAATAAATAAAACTTTATTATTGCCTCTAGGGCATATTTCCTTCACTTATATGCTGAAGCCTACTGAATTCAAGTGGGATTTATTGCAAAGAATTAAACGCAACTCCGAAGATTGGGGTTCCGACGATGGTTAAGGAGTCAGGTATCACACCTAAGTTTGATTGTGTTAAATCTTTTATGGATACCGATGCTTTTCGTGGATTTAGCGCTAAATATGGACTTGACTCTGAGATAGTAGCTTCTTTTAGTGAATCCTTTGCTTCTCACGTTGATCTCCCTAAGGAGAAGTGGTTTAAATATAATCCTCCCATTGAAGTAAAAGTAGTTGCACCTGTTACAGTTGAAGAAAATACTATCACTTATAATGCTCCTATTGTTCCTACTACTTATGTTGAGAAACCACCTTTTCCTGTTAGGACAAAGGATCAAGCTAAAGCTTCAACTGTGGTCCGTAAGAGTAATACTAGAACATATACACCTCCTGAGCAAATTAAAGTTGAACCTAGTATTGCTATGGTTAAAGATCTCTTGGATGATAATATAGAAGGGCATGTTATTTACTTCTGTGGTGAAACTGCTAATATTGCTAGACCTGATGCTAAGATACATAGACATGTTGTAGGCATGCCTGTTATTTCTATTAAGATAGGAGATCATTGTTATCATGGCTTATGTGATATGGGTGCTAGTGCTAGTGCAATACCTTTTTCCTTATATGAAGAAATTATGCATGATATTGCACCCACTGAAATAGAAGGTATTGATGTTACAATTAAGCTTGCCAATAGAGATACTATTACACCAGTTGGGATTGTTAGAGATGTTGAAGTCTTGTGTGGGAAAGTTAAATATCCTGCTGATTTTCTTGTTCTTGGTTCCCCACAAGATAGCTTTTGTTCCATTATATTTGGTAGACCCTTCTTGAATACTGTCAATACTAAGATTGATTGTGAAAAGGACGTTGTTACAATTGGCTTGGGGGATATGAAACATGAGTTTAATTTTGCTAAGTTCCATAGACAACCCCATGATAAAGAATTGCCTAGTAAGGATGAAATTCTTGGTCTTGGTTCTATTGTCGTACCTCCTACTGATCTGTTAGAACAATATTTGCTAGACCATAAAAATGATATGTTTATGAATGAAAGAAGGGAAATAGATGAAGTATTCCTTCAACGGGGTCCTATGCTGAAACACAACTTACCTATTGAAATCCTAGGGGATCCCCCTCCACCCAAGGGTGATCCCGTGTTTGAGCTCAAACCATTACCTGATAATCTTAAATATTCTTATCTTGATGAAAAGAAGATATATCCTATTATTATTAGTGCTAAACTTTCAGAGCAAGAAGAGGAAACATTATTGAAAACTCTGAAGAAGCACTGTGCTGCTATTGGATATACTCTCGATGATCTTAAGGGTAGTAGTCCCACTCTATGCCAACACGAAATAAAATTGGAGAAAGATGCCAAACCAGCTAGAGATCCTCAACGACGGTTAAATCCTAAGATGAAAGAAGTGGTGAGAAAGGATATACTAAAGCTCCTTGAGGCGGGTATAATTTATCCCGTTGCTGATAGTGATTGGGTAAGTCATGTCCATTGCGTCCCTAAGAAGGGAGGTATTACTATTGTTCCTAATGATAAAGATGAATTGATCCCACAAAGAATTATTACAGGTTATAGGATGGTAATTGATTTTCATAAATTAAATAAAGCTACTAAGAAATATCATTACCCTTTACCTTTTATTGATCAAATGCTAGAAAGACTATCCAAACATACACATTTATGCTTACTAGATGGTTATTCTGGGTTCTCTCAAATACATGTGTCAGTGGAGGATCAATCAAAAACTACTTTTACTTGTCCTTTCGGTACCTTTGCTTATAGACCTATGCCTTTTCATTTATGTAATGCACCTGCTACCTTTCAAAGATGCATGATGGCTATATTCTCTGACTTTTGTGAAAAGAAAAGATTTGTGAGGTATTCATGGATGACTTCTCTGTTTATGGATCCTCTTTTGATGATTGCTTGAGCAACCTTGATCGAGTTTTGCACAGATGTGAAGACACTAGTCTCATCTCGAATTGGGAAAAGTGCCACTTTATGGTTAACGAAGGCATTGTCTTGGGGCATAAAATTTCTGAAAGAGGTATTGAAGTTGATAAAGCTAAAGTTGATGCTATTGAAAAGATGCCATGTCCCAAGGACATTAAAGGTATAAGAAGTTTCCTTGGTCATGCCGGTTTTTATAGGAGGTTCATTAAGGACTTTTCTAAAATCTCTAGGCCTCTGACTAATTTATTGCAAAAAGATATTCCTTTTGTCTTTGATGATAATTGTGTAGAAGCATTTGAAATACTTAAGAAAGCTTTGATCACTGCACCTATTGTTCTGCCACCTGATTGGAACTTACCCTTTGAAATTATGTGTGATGCTAGTGATTATGCTGTAGGTGCTGTTCTAGGGCAAAGAGTTGATAAGAAATTAAATGTTATCCAGTATGCTAGTAAAACTCTTGATACTGCCCAGAGAAATTATGCTACTGCTGAAAAAGAATTCTTAGCAGTTGTATTTGCTTGTGATAAGTTCAGACCTTATATTGTTGATTCTAAAGTAACTATTCACACTGATCATGCTGTTATTAAATATCTTATGGAAAAGAAAGATGCTAAACCTAGACTTATTAGATGGGTTCTCTTGCTCCAAGAATTTGATTTGCATATTATTGATAGAAAGGGAGCTGAGAACCCCGTTGCAGACAACTTGTCTAGGTTAGAGAATGTTCTTGATGACCCACTACCTATTGATGATAGCTTTCCAGATGAAAAATTAGCGGTCATGAGTGCTTCTCGTACTGCTCCATGGTATGCTGATTATGCTAATTACATTGTTGCTAAATTTATACCACCTAGTTTCACATACAAGCAAAAGAAAAAGTTCTTTTATGATTTAAGACATTACTTCTGGGATGACCCACAACTTTATAAAGAAGGAGTAGATGGTGTTATTAGACGTTGTATACCTGAGCATGAACAGGAACAAATCCTACGCAAGTGTCACTTCGAACCATATGGAGGACACCACGCTGGAGATAGAACTGCACATAAGGTATTGCAATCCGGTTTTTATTGGCCTACTCTCTTCAAAGATGCTCATAAGTTTGTCTTGTCTTGTGATGAAAGTCAAAGAATTGGTAATATTAGTAGACGTCAAGAAATGCCTATGAATTATTCTCTTGTTATTGAACAATTTGATGTTTGGGGCTTTGATTGTATGGGACCTTTTCCTGCCCCTAATGGATACACATATATTTTAATTGCTGTTGATTATGTTACTAAGTGGGTAGAAGCTATTCCAACTAGTAGTGCTGATCATAACACCTCTATTAAGATGCTTAAAGAAGTTATTTTTCTGAGGTTTGGAGTCCCTAGATACTTAATGACTGATGGTGGTTCACATTTTATTCATGGTGCCTTTCGTAAAATGCTTGCTAAGTACGATGTTAATCATAGAATTGCATCTCCTTATCACCCCCAGTCTAGCGGTCAACTCGAGGTGAGTAATAGAGAGCTCAAATTAATTTTGCAAAAGACTGTTAATAGATCTAGAAAGAATTGGTCCAAGAAACTTGATGATGCATTATGGGCCTATAGAACTGCATATAAAAATCCTATGGGTATGTCTCTGTATAAGATGGTTTATGGAAAAGCATGTCACTTACCTCTCGAACTTGAACATAAAGCATACTGGGCCATTAAAGAGCTCAACTATGACTTCAAACTTGCCGGTGAGAAGAGGTTGTTTGACGTTAGCTCACTTGATGGATGGAGAACCCAAGCCTATGAGAATGCCAAGCTGTTCAAAGAAAAAGTTAAAAGATGGCATGACAAAAGAATACAAAAGTGAGAATTTAACGTAGGTGATTATGTGTTGCTATTCAACTCTCATTTAAGGTTTTTTGCAGGAAAACTTCTCTCTAAATGGGAAGGTCCTTACGTTATCGAGGAGGTCTATCGTTCCGGTGCCATAAAAGTCAACAACTTCGAAGGCACAAGTTCGAGGGTGGTGAACAGTCAAAGAATCAAACATTATATCTCAGGTAATCCTATAATGTTGAAACTAATATTATTGAAACCGTAACCCCGGAGGAATACATAAGGGACACTTTCCAGAACGTTTCAGACTCCGAAAAGGAATAGGTATGCGATATCGTAAGTAAACCGACTCCAAAACAATTCTAATGGCAATTTTCTCCGTTTTGGAATATTTATGAATTTTGGAAAGCAAGAAGTAATCCGGGAAGGACATGAGGCCTCCACGAGGGTGGACGGCGCGCCCACCCTTACTGGGCGCACCCCCCTGTCTCGTGGGCACCTCGTGTGCCTCCGAGACTCCGTTTTCTTGCACGTTACTTCTTTTGGTCGGTAAAAATTCATTATATAATCTCCCGAAGGTTTTGACCACTGTATCACGCAAATATCCTCTGTTTTCGTTTTGAGCTGTTTTTTTGATATATCTAGAGCACCATGACGTCTCCAAGCGCTCCCAAGGACAAGTTTTTTGAGAGGGTTATCAACCCCTATCTCGCAGAGTGCTGCAACACCCTCAAACCATTGAGATGCGTGAGGGGGTGCTGCACATCCGCGATGTGGAGGGACCAAGGCATACCGGAAGCATGGAGACAAAGCTCGAAGCTATGGAGCAACAAGTTTTCAAGTGCCAAGGGATGGTGGAGCGTGGACTCAACGCCAACCAGATGATGATTGCGGAATTCACCAACGACCACAAGCTAGGCACCAAGAACATTGGGGATACCATCTTCAAGCTTCATGAGAATATCGAGCACCTCCAGGCCCAGATCTATGACCTGCAAAACCAAAACTATGAGTATGAATATAGATTCAAGAGGATGAGCTTGCCTTTCCCCCTCATGCTAGCCAAATTCCTTGCACCAAGTAGAGATACTACTTGTGCTTCCAAATATCCTTAAACCCAGTTTTGCCATGAGATTCCACCATACCTACCTATGGATTGAGTAAGATCCTTCAAGTAAGTTGTCATGTTGCAAGCAATAAAAATTGCTCTCTAAATATGTATGACTTATTAGTGCGGAGAAAATAAGCTTTATACGATCGTGTGATATGGAAGTAATAAAAGCGACGGACTGCGTAATAAAGGTTCATATCACAAGTGGCAATATAAAGTGATGTTCTTTTGCATTAAGATTTTTTGCATCCAACCCTAAAAGCACATGACAACCTCTGCTTCCCTCTGCGAAGGGCCTATCTTTCACTTTATGTCTTTTACATTATGCAAGAGTCAAGGTGATCTTCACCTTTCCCTTTTTCATTTTATCCTTTGGCAAGCACCTCGTGTTGGGAAGATCCTGATATATATATATCCAATTGGATGTAAGTTAGCATGAATATTATTGTTGACATCATCCAAAGGTGAATACGTTGGGAGGCGGAATTATAAGCCCCTATCTTTCTCAGTGTCCGATTAAAACTCCATAACCATGAGTATTGCGTGAGTGTTAGCAATTGTAGAAGACTATATGATAGTTGAGTATGTGGACTTGCTGAAAAGCTCTATTCTTGACTCTTTCCAATGTTATGATAAATTGCAATTGCTTCAATGACTGAGATTATAGTTTGTTAGTTCTCAATGAAGTTTATGAACCATACTTGACATTGTGAATAGATTGTTACTTGAGCATTGATACGTCTCCAACGTATCTATAATTTTTGATTGTTCCATGCTATTATATTACCCCTTTTGGATGTTTATGGGCTTTATTTTACACATTTATATCATTTTTGGGACTAACCTACTAACCGAAGGCCCAGCCCATATTGTTGTTTTATTGCCTGTTTCAGTATTCCGAAGAAAAGGAATATCAAACGGAGTCCAAACGGAATGAAACCATCGGCAACGTGATTTTTTGGAAGAATGTCATCCTGGAGACTTGGAGTTCACGTCAGAAGAGACTCG
>NC_041381.1:170002872-170058665 GCF_002162155.2 Triticum dicoccoides
CACCTCCCGACTGACTTCTTTCGCCTATATATGCCTATGTACCCTAAAACCATCGAATATCAAGATAGATTGGGAGTTCCGCCGCCGCAAGCTAGCAACCAAAAACCTCTCGGGAGCCCGTTCCGGCACCCTGCCGGGGGGGAACCCATCACCGGTGGCCATCTTCACCATCCCGGCGCTATCCATGACGAGGAGGGAGTAGTTCACCCTCGGGGCTGAGGGTATGTACAAGTAGCTATGTGTTTGATCTCTCTCTCTCTCTCTCTCTCTCGTGTTCTCTCTATGGCACGATCTTGATGTATCGCGAGCTTTGCTATTATAGTTGGATCTTATGATGTTTCTCCCCCTCTACTCTCTTGTGATGAATTGAGTTTCCCTCTTGAAGTTATCTTATCGGATTGAGTCTTTACTTTGAGAACACTTGATTTATGTCTTGCCGTGTTTATCTGTGGTGACAATGGGATATCATGTGCCACTTGATGTATATTTTGGTGACCAACTTGCAGGTTCCGCCCATGAATCTATGCATAGGGGTTGGCACACGTTTTCTTGACTCTCCGGTAGAAACTTTGGGGCACTCTTTGAAGTACTTTGTGTTGGTTGGATGAATTTGAGATTGTGTGATGCACATCGTATAATCATGCCCACGGATACTTGAGGTGACAATGGAGTATCTAGGTGACATTAGGGTTTTGGTTGATTTGTGTCTTAAGGTGTTATTCTAGTACGAACTTTTTAATAGATCGATCCGAAAGAATAACTTTGAGGTGGTTTCGTACCCTACCATAAACTCTACGTTTGTTCTCCGCTATTAGTGGCTTTGGAGTGACTCTTGTTGCATGTTGAGGGATTGTTATATGATCTATCTATGTTATCATTGTTGAGAGAACTTGCACTAGTGAAAGTATGAACCCTAGGCCTTGTTTCCTGTCATTGCAATACCGTTTACGCTCACTTTTATCATTAGTTACCTTGCTGTTTTTATATTTTCAGATTACAAATACCTATATCTACCATCCACATTGCATTTGTATCACCATCTCTTCGCCGAACTAGTGCACCTATACAATTTACCATTGTATTGGGTGTGTTGGGGACACAAGAGACTCTTTGTTATTTGATTGCAGGGTTGCTTGAGAGAGACCATCTTCATCCTATGCCTCCCACGGATTGATAAACCTTAGGTCATCCACTTGAGGGAAATTTGCTACTGTCCTACAAACCTGTGCACTTGCAGGTCCAACAACGTCTACAAGAAGAAGGTTGTGTAGTAGACATCAAGCTCTTTTCTGGCGTCGTTGCCGGGGAGGCTAGGTAAAGGGCACTCACTCACACCCCGTCAACTAAGCTCTTTTCTGGCGCTGTTGCCGGGGAGGTGAGTGCTTGAAGGTATATCTTTAGATCTTGTAATCGAATCTTTTTGTTTCTTGTTTTATCACTAGTTTAGTATATAAAAGAAAACTACAAAAAAATGGAATTAAGTTTGTCTCATACGCTTCGTCTTTTTAATATCTTTCGTGAATTTGATGGAAAGTAAAATTGTGCTCAAGTGCTAGAAGAAGAATGCTTTAAAATGCTTGGTACTAAATCTTTGGATGATGAGCATGATTGCAATGTTGTTAGTATAAACTCCTTGAATATCCGTAGTACTAATGATGACTGCTCTAGTGTGATGAAAATATCTCTTATGAGCATGTCAACTTTTGTGGAGTGCATGTTTGCATGAACACACCAAATAGAGAAGATATTTATTGCAAGAGGCATAAGCATTTAGAAACTAAATGGTTGCAAGAAAGGCTAGATGTGAGTGCTGAAAATTTAAAATTCCTTTGCCGTACTTGTGAACTTTGCAATGAACGTGGTCATTTACATCTCCAATGAAAATTGTTTCACGACCGAACCGTGTCCAAAAATTGTGATGATTTGATTTCCCTTGCACATTATAATGAACTTAGTTTGCTTTTGGGTTATGAAGAATTGAAACGTTTACTCAAGGACCTTCCAGAATTTGCCCATAAGAAATTCCTTGATATTGATCTAGAGAAGATTTATTTGTATTGTGCGGTGAATTGCATTGAAAATCCTTATATTGCCAATTACATAAATAAAAGAAAGCAAATAGAAGATGATGAGAATACTAATGAAAGGGAAGAGACTTCCCAATATCCTCCTATTATTTCTTATGGTGAATCAGGAAACGAGGAGGAGATTTCTATTTAACCAATCTCGTCAATAAGGAGCTCAAAGAGGAAGGTTGAACCCACACATAATATGAAGAAGAAAAAGAAAAGAAGGAGCAACAACGGTAAAAAGGTATCCCTACCAAATGATGTTGCTCCTACTACTCATTGTGATGATGATAATTGCTTTACGATTGGTGCTATCCATATTTTTAATGATGAGAGTGATTATGCTTATGATATGAAAGGGCCCAAGCTTGGGGAAGCTATGTTTGATGAGGATGAAATATTTGAGAATATATTTGCTGAAATTAATGTTTGTCCCAAGCTTGGGGATGCTATGTTTTATGAAGATGATATTTTTAGCATCCCAAGTTTTGATATGCAAAGTTGTTATGATGAAAGCATGCCTCCTATTTATGATGATTATATTGATGAAAGTGGGTTTGGAAGAGTGTAAACTTTAGGAAGTAGTGATCCCACTATTTTGGAGGATGTTGAATCTTATTGTGATGAATATGAAAGTGGATTTAGAAGAGTGTCAACTTTATTTAGTGATTCCACTATCTTGGGAGAGGTTTCAATCGATTATGATGAGAACGAAGTTGCTACTTATGATGATTATTGTGATGAAACTTATGCTATAAAAAGTAGTGATGATTATATTTACAAATCTTGTCATGATTATGATTACCCTTTTTCTAAACATCACTCTTTTAATGTAGAAACAATTTTTAGTGTTTGAGTCTCTTATGACACTCCCACTATTCCGAATGAGAAGAATTTTGCTTATGTGGAGAGTAGTAAATTTTCTATGCTTGTAGATCATGAAAAGAATGATTTAGGTGCTGGTTATATTTTTGAATTCATTCATGATGCTACTGAAAATTACTATAAAGGAGGAACATATGCTTGTAGGAATTGCAATAATGTCAAGTTTCCTCCCTATGTGTTGAAAATCTTGAAGCTATGCTTGTTTTACCTCCCTATGCTAGTTGATCATTGTTCCCATAAGTTGTTTGCTCACAAAATCCCTATGCATAGGAAGTGGGTTAGACTTAAATGTGCTAGTCATATGCTTCATGATGCTCCCGTTATGTTTCAATTCTTATCTTTTATGTGAGCATCATTGTCATCATCATGCCTAGCTAGAAAGGCATTAAAGAAAAACGCTTGTTGGGAGACAACCCAATATTTACCCTTACTGTTTTTGTGTGTCCACATGATTATGCTACTGTAGTTATCATGTTTTATAGCTTTTGTTTCAATAAAGTGCCAAGTAAGACCTTTAGGATGGCTTACGGTGATAGTTGTGTTGATCCTGCTGAAAATCAGAAACTTTTGCACCCTGTAAATTATTATTTTAATTCACAGAAAGGTGCTTCTGATCTGATTCTTTTTTCTGGATTGGTACACGAATTGCTTAGGACTTCCTAATTTGGTAGGATTTTTGTAGTTCCAGAAGTATACGTTTGATACAGATTACTACAGACTGTTCTGTTTTTGACAGATTCTGTTTTCTATGTGTTGTTTGCTTATTTTGATGACTCTATGAGTAGTATCAGAGGGTATGAACCATAGATAAGTTGGAGTAAAGTAGATATTACACCGATATGAATTTAGAATGAGTTCATTACAGTACCTAAGTGGTGGTTTTATTTTCTTATACTAACGGAGCTTACGAGTTTTCTGTTGAGTTTTGTGTTGTGGAGTTTTCAAGTTTTGGGTAAAGATTCGATGGACTATGGAATAAGGAGTGGCAAGAGCCTAAGCTTGGGGATGCCCAAGGCACCCCAAGGTAATATTCAAGGACAACCAAAAGCCTAAGCTTGGGGATGCCCCGGAAGGCATCCCCTCTTTCATCTTCGTTCATCGGTAACTTTACTTGGAGCTATATTTTTATTCACCACATGATATGTGTTTTGCTTGGAGCATCATTTTCTTTTGTTATTATTTGCTTTCTGTTATTTAGAATAATGTTTTGCATCTTTAGTTTCAATAAAAATGTCAAGGATAGCCTTTACCATGCTTATTTTGCTAGTATACATGTTGCTGTTTGAAAACAGAAAGTTTACCGTGTTGCAGAAATTCCCTAGAAAAGTCAGAGCATGATATAATGTTGAAACTTTTTGCATAATGAGATCTGATAAATCTTCTACAGCGTAATATTTTTCTCATAATTTTTGGGGTTAGGTAAGTATTGATACTCTTGCATTCTTTACAGACTGTACTGTTTTGGCAGATTGCTGTTATGTTTGCATTGTTTGCATATGTTTGCTTGTTTAATGATTCTATTTGAGGATAGGAGTATTAAATATGCAGAGGCATTTAATATGCAATGTTGAATAATAATTTTAGCGATTTGTTACAGTAGAAAATGATAAGGTTTTGCATTGGTTTATACTAACCTATCTCACGAGTTCTTGTTGAGTTTGTTGTGGATGAAGCTTTTGATAAAAAGAGAAAGCATGATATGAGAGGAATTAAGGAGACCCAAAAGTTCAAGCTTGGGGATGCCCAAGGCACCCCAAGACAATATTTCAAGAAGTCTCAAGCATCTAAGCTTGGGGATGCCCCGGTAGGCATCCCACCTTTCTTCTTCAACAACTATCGGTTAGTATCGGTTGAGCCTAAGTTTTTGCTTCTTCACATGAGTTATGCTATCCTTGCAATGTTATATTTTTTTTGCTTGCTGTTTGAATACAATACCAAGATTGAAATTCTTTAATGTTAGAGAGTCTTCACATAGATACATAATTATTTAGCTACTCATTGATCTTCACTTATATCTTTCGGAGTAGTTTGTCGTTTGCTCTAGTGCTTCACTTATATATTTTAGAGCACGGCGGTGGTTATATTTTGTAGAAATTGCTAGTCTCTCATGCTTCACTTATATTATTTTGAGAGTCTTTTAGAACAGCATGGTATTTGCTATGGTTACAAAGTTGGTCCTAGGATGATGAGCATCCAAGTTGGGTATAATAAAAACTATCATAGAAAAGAATTGGATGCTATGATCAATTTGATGCGTGATAATTCTTTTGAGATATGGAGGTAGTGATATTAAAGTCATGCTAGTTGGGTGATTATGAATTTAAAGAATGCTTATTTTTAAGTTAGCAAGTCCCGTAGCATGCACGTATGGTTAAAGTTGTGTGACAAATTTGAAACATGAAGTGTACCTGGCTTGTGCATCCTTATGAGTGGCGGTCGGGGTCGAGCGATGGTCTTTTCCTACCAATCTATCCCCCTAGGAGCATGCGCGTAGTGCTTGATTTTTGATGACTTCTAGATTTTTGAAATAAGTATATGAGTTCTTTTGACTAATGTTGAGTCCATGGATTATACGCACTTTTACCTTTCCGCCATTGCTAGCCTCTTCGGTACCGTGCATTGCCATTTCTCACCTTGAGAGTTGGTGCAAACTTCGCCGGTGCATCCAAACCCCGTGATACGATACGCTCTATCACACATAAACCTCCTTATATCTTCCTCAAAACAGACACCATACCTACCTATTATGGCATTTCCATAGCCATTCCGAGATATATTGCCATGCAACTTTCCACCGTTCCGTTCATCATCATCATGGCATACATTACTTTTGTCATATTGCCATTGCATGATCATGTAGTTGACATCGTATTTGTGGCAAAGCCACAATGCATATTTTTCATACATGTCACTCTTGATTCATTGCACCATCCCGGTACACCGCCGGAGGCATTCATATAGAGTCATATCTTGTTCTAGTTTCGAGTTGTAATTCATATGTTGTAATCATTAGAAGTGTGATGATCGTCATTATTAGAGCATTGCCCAAAAAGAAAAAAAGAAAAAAAAGAAGAAAGGCCAAAAGAAAAAGAAAGGCCCAAAAAAAGAAAATAAAAAAAGAGAAAAAAAATAAAAAGGGCAATGTTACTATCTCTTTTTACACACTTGTGCTTCAAAATAGCACCTTGTTCTTCATGTAGTGAGTCTCATATATTGTGCTTCAAAGTAGCGCCATGTTTTTCATATAGTGAGTCTCATAAGTTGTCTTTTTCATACTAGTGGGAATTTTTCATTATAGAACTTGGCTTGTATATTCCTACGATGGGCTTCCTCAAATGCCCTAGGTCTTCATGAGAAAGCAAGTTGGATGCACACCCACTAGTTTTCTTTTGTTGAGCATTCATTTATAGCTCTAGTGCATCCGTTGCATGGCAATCCCTACTCCTCATGTTGACATCAATTGATGGGCATCTCCATAGCCCATTGATTATCCTCGTTAATGTGAGACTTTCTCCTTTTTTGTCTTCTCCACACAATCCCCATCATCATATTCTATTCCACCCATAGTGCTATATCCATGGCTCATGCTCATGTATTGCGTGAAGGTTGAAAAAGTTTGAGATTATTTAAGTATGAAACAATTGCTTGGCATGTCATCGGGGTAGAAGTTGGGAACATCTTTGTGTGACGAAAATGAAGCATAGCCTAACTATATGATTTTGTAGGGATGAACTTTCTTTTGCCATGTTATTTTGAGAAGACATGATTACTTTCATTAGTATGCTTGAAGTGTTACTATTTCTTTTATCAATATGAAATTTTATTTTGAATCATTTGGATCCGAACATTCATGCCACAATAAAGAAAATTACATTGAGAATTATGCTAGGTAGCATTCCACATCAAAAATTCTATTTTTATCATTTACCTACTCGAGGACGAGCAGGAATTAAGCTTGGGGATGCTTGATACGTCTCCAACGTATCTATAATTTTTTATTGTTCCATGCTATTATATTACCCCTTTTGGATGTTTATGGGCTTTATTTTAAACATTTATATCATTTTTGGGACTTTCCTACTACCCGGAGGCCCAATCCATATTGTTGTTTTATTGCCTGTTTCAGTATTTCGAAGAAAAGGAATATCAAACGGAGTCCAAACGAAATGAAACCTTCGGCAACGTGATTTTTTGGAAGAATATCATCCTGGAGACTTGGAGTTCACGTCAGAAGATACTCGAGGAGCCCAGGAGATAGAGGGGCGCGCCCCCCCTACAGGGTGCGCCCCCCTATCTCGTGGACCCCTCAAGCACCTCCCGACCGACTTCTTTTTCCTATATATGCCTCCGTACCCTAAAACCATCGAATATCAAGATAGATCGGGAGTTCCGCCGCCGCAAGCCTCTGTAGCCACCAAAAACCTCGCAGGAGCCCGTTCCGGCACCCTGCCGGAGGGGGAACCCATCACCGGTGGCCATCTTCATCATCCCGGCGCTATCCATGACAAGGAGGGAGTAGTTCACCCTCGGGGCTGAGGGTATGTACCAGTAGCTATGTGTTTGATCTCTCTCTCTCTCGTGTTCTCTCTATGGCACGATCTTGATGTATCGCGAGCTTTGCTATTATAGTTGGATCTTATGATGTTTCTCCCCCTCTACTCTCTTGTGATGAATTGAGTTTCCCTCTTGAAGTTATCTTATCGGATTGAGTCTTTACTTTGAGAACATTTGATGTATGTCTTGCCGTGTTTATCTGTGGTGAAAATGGGATATCACGTGTCACTTGATGTATGTTTTGGTGACCAACTTGCGGGATCTGCCCATGAATCTATGCATAGGGGTTGGCACACGTTTTCTTGACTCTCCGGTAGAAACTTTGGGGCACTCTTTGAAGTACTTTGTGTTGGTTGGATGAATTTGAGATTGTGTGATGCACATCTTATAATCATGCCCACGGATACTTGAGGTGACAATGGAGTATCTAGGTGACATTAGGGTTTTGGTTGATTTGTGTCTTAAGGTGTTATTCTAGTATGAACTCTTTAATAGATCGATCCGAAAGAATAACTTTGAGGTGGTTTCGTACCCTACCATAATATCTACGTTTGTTCTCCGCTATTAGTGGCTTTGGAGTGACTCTTTGTTGCATGTTGAGGGATTGTTATATGATCTATCTATGTTATTATTGTTGAGAGAACTTGCACTAGTGAAAGTATGAACCCTAGGCCTTGTTTCCTATCATTGCAATACCGTTTACGCTCACTTTTATCATTAGTTACCTTGTTGTTTTTATATTTTCAGATTACAAATACCTATATCTACCATCCATATTGCACTTGTATCACCATCTCTTCGCCGAACTAGTGCACCTATACAATTTACCATTGTATTGGGTGTGTTGGGGACACAAGAGACTCTTTGTTATTTGATTGCAGGGTTGCTTGAGAGAGACCATCTTCATCCTATGCCTCCCACGGATTGATAAACCTTAGGTCATCCACTTGAGGGAAATTTGCTACTGTCCTACAAACCTGTGCACTTGCAGGCCCAACAACGTCTACAAGAAGAAGGTTGTGTAGTAGACATCAAGCATAAGAAATCATATGACAAAATCTATATATGTTGCTGTTATAAGAATGATCATGATGCCCTCATGTCCGTATTTTATTTTTTATTGACACCTCTATCTCTAAACATGTGGACATATTTTTCGATTTCGGCTTCCTCTTGAGGACAAGCGAGGTCTAAGCTTGGGGGAGTTGATACGTCCACTTTGCATCATGCTTTTATATCGATATTTATTGCATTATGGGCTATTATTACACGTTATGTCACGATACTTATGGCTATTCTCTCTTATTTTACAAGGTTTATCATGAAGAGGGAGAATGCCGGCAGCTGGGATTCTAGCTGGAAAAGGAGCAAATATTGGAAACCTATTCTGCACAGCTCCAAAAATTCTGAAACTCCACGGAAGTCATTTTTGGAATTAATAAGAATTATTGAGCAAAGAAAGTACCAGAGGGGGCCCACACCCTAGCCACGAGGGTGGGGGCGCCCCCCCCTACTGGGCGCGCCCCCTGTCTCGTGGGCCCCCTGTTGGCCCTTCGGTGCCCATCTTCTGCTATACGAAGTCTCTTACCCTGAAAAAAATCATAAACAAGCTTACGGGACGAAACTCCGCTGCCACGAGGCGGAACCTTGGCGGAACCAATCTAGGGCTCTGACAGAGCTGTTCTGCAGGGGAAACTTCCCTCCGGGAGGGGGAAATCATCACCATCGTCATCACCAACGATCCTCTCATCGGGAGGGGGTCAATCTCCATCAAGATCTTCACCAGCACCATCTCCTCTCAAAACCCTAGTTCATCTCTTGTATCCAATCTTGTATCAAAACCACAAATTTGTACCTGTGGGTTGCTAGTAGCATTGATTACTCCTTGTAGTTGATGCTAATTGGTTTACTTGGTGGAAGATCATATGTTTAGATCCTTAATGCATATTAATACTCCTCTGATCATGAACATGAATATGCTTTGTGAGTAGTTACGTTTGTTCCTGAGGACATGGGTGAAGTCTTGCTATTAGCAGTCATGTGAATTTGGCATTCGTTCGATATTTTGTTGAGTTGTATGTTGTCTCTCCTCTAGTGGTGTTATGTGAACGTCGACTACATGACACTTCACCATTATTTGGGCCTAGAGGAAGGCATTGGGAAGTAATAAGTAGATGATGGGTTGCTAGAGTGATAGAAGCTTAAACCCTAGTTTATGCGTTGCTTCGTAAGGGGCTGATTTGGATCCACTAGTTTCATGATATGAATAGGTTTACCTTAATACTTCTTTTGTAGTTGCGGATGCTTGCAATATGGGTTAATCATAAGTGGGATGCTTGTCCAAGAAAGGGCAGTACCCAAGCACCAGTCCACCCACATATCAAATTATCAAAGTACCAAACGTGAATCATGTGAGCGTGATGAAAACTAGCTTGATGATAATTCCCATGTGTCCTCGGGAGCGCTTTTCTCATTATAAGAAATTGTCCAGGCTTGTCCTTTGCTAAAAAAAGGATTGGGACACCTTGCTGCACCTTATTTACTTTCATTGCTTGTTACCCGTTACAAATTATCTTATCACAAAACTATCTGTTACCTACAATTTCAGTGCTTGCAGAGAATACCCTACTGAAAACCGCTTATCATTTCCTTCTGCTCCTCGTTGGGTTCAACACACTTACTTATCGAAAGGACTATGATAGATCCCCTATACTTGTGGGTCATCAGCAACAAATCAAGTGGTCAGCGCCGCTTCTAGTGGCGCAGAGGGAGGTTGGCGAAGAGGCAGTGGCAACGGCAGGGCTGACGGATGATGAGCCAGGGCTCCCCCCGGCAAGGCCTGGTCCCGGCAAGGCGAGGCCCCTGGCAGGGCCTGATGCCGGCGGGACAGGGCTCGTGTAATCAAGTGATGTGGTGCGAAAGAAGAAAATGATGCAGCACTCGGTCTACTTTGTCAGCTCCCTCCTGCAGGGGGCTAGGTCAAGGTACTTTGGTGTGCAGAAACTGCTCTTCGGCCTCCTTATGGCCTCGAGGAAGTTGCATCATTACTTCCAAGCGCACGAGATCGCCGTCGTCACCCGCCTCCTGTTGCAACGGATACTGCATAAGCCGGATGCAACGGGGAGGATTGTAGAATGGGCCTTGGAGCTGTCGAGCTTTGGTTTGAAGTTCGAAAGTACTTCAACGATCTAGAGCCGAGTCTTGGCAGAATTCATTGCAGAGTGGACATCAACGCCCGACGAAGAGATCTAGGAGACCACTCTTCCCGGCAAGGAAACAAGCCGCGACTGGGTTGTGTACTTTGACAGGGCTTTCTCGCTGCAAGACGCCGGTGCCGGTGTGCTGCTCGTCGCACCCACCGAAGAGCACCTCAAGTATGTAATCCAGATGCACTTTCCCAGGGAGATGTCGACGAACAATACTTTTGAATACGAGGGATTGCTTGCCGGTCTCAGGATCACGGAAGACCTCGGGGTCAAGAAGCTCATCGTCAGGGGTGATTCATACCTTGTCGTCAGGAAGGTCAACAAGGACTATCTAAGCCCATTAATGGAAGCCTATGTGGATGAGGTGAGGAAGCTGGAGGAGCATTTTGACGGTATACAGGTGGAGCACGTTCCCGGAGTGGAGAACAACATTGCCGACTACCTGTCAAAGTGTGCTGCCCTCAAACTACCTGTGGAACCAGGTACTTTTGTGCTTCGGTTAACTCAACCATCTGTAGAACCATCGACAGAGCAGAACAAGCGAAGGAAATCAGGCCCCGGCAAGTACTTTCCCACTGAGCTCCCTGGAGCCGCTGGCGAAGATGCTGCCGTGGACGCTGAGCCTGCCGTGGAGCAACTGACTCTGACGGGGCGTCAAGCCCCGGCCATAGAGACAGTCGCCCCCATGGCAGAGGAGATGCCTTTAGTCCTTGTCGTCGAGCCCCAGGCTCCGGCATGGGCACAGCATACCGTTCTATTCCTCCAAACAGGGGGAGCTTCCTGAGGAGCAGGAAGAAGCGGAGAAAGTAGCCCGTCGGTCTGCCCTGTATCAGTTTGTTGACAACGTTCTATATAGAAAAAGACCAAACGGTGTGAAATTGAAGTGCATTCCCCGGGAGGAAGGACTGGAGCTACTGGCAGAGATACATGGGGGCATATGTGGCTCCCACATAGGGTCGAGGGCCCTTGCTGGCAAGGCCTTCCGGCAAGGTTTCTTCTGGCCCACTGCCCTCTAGGATGCAATGGCACTAGTAACCAAGTGTGAAGCGTGTTAGTTCCATTCGAAGAAGCATCATCAGCCAGCTCAAGCCCTTCAAACAATCCCTCTCTCCTGGCCATTCTCGGTCTAGGGGCTCAACATATTGGGCCCCTTCCCCCGCGCCGTCGGGGGCTTTGAGTACTTGTACGTTGCAATCAACAAGTTCACAAAGTGGCCGGAGGTGGAAGCAGTGAGAAAGGTGACAACGCAATCAGCCGTCAAATTCTTCAAGGGGCTAGTTTGCCATTTTGGTGTGCCAAACAGGGTCATCACCGACAACGGCACGCAGTTCACAAGCCACACCTTCATGCAATACATCGAAGACCTCGGCAGCAAGGCCTGTTTAGCTTCTGTGGCACACCCATGGAGAAACGGCCAGGCAGAGAGGGCAAATGTTGAAGTACTATGAGACCTAAGGACAAAGACTTTTGATAGGCTGCGCAAGAGCGGAAGGCGCTGGATTGATGAGTTGCCGGCGGTTCTTTGGTCGATCAGAACCACGCCAAATCGAGCCACTGGCCAGACACCCTTTGCCCTGGTATACGGGGCAGAGGCAGTTCTCCCCACGGAACTCATATAAGGGTCACCTCGAGTGCTCGCTTATGACGAGCTTGAGCAAGAGCGATTGCGGCAAATGACACAACGCTCCTTGAGGAAGATCATCTTCAGGCGGCTATGAGAGCAGCACGCTACCAGCAAGCCTTGCGCCTCTACCATAGCCGCAAGGTTCATGCCCGAAGCTTTGAGGAAGGCGACCTTGTTCTTCGGCGCGTTCAATCGTCCAAGAATTCCAACAAGTTGACGCCAAAGTGGGAAGGCCCTTATCGGGTAATACGAGTCCCAGGCCTGGTGTAGTCCACCTGGAGACCGAAGATGCCATTCCAGTGAGCAACTCCTGGAACATCGAGCATCTTCACAAGTTTTACCCATAAGGCGCGGTTGTCGGGCCCCCCGGGAGGCCACCCTTTTGTACAAGCCTTGTCGGCAAGGCATGTAACCCTTTGTGCAAAGCTAGGCACAGACCCCGAGCATAAATAAATGAAGTGCTGACGCCCTAAGTTATAGAATGCATGCTAGGTTAAGTCTCTCCCTCGGTTAGGGTTGATAGTGCTTAGCGGCAACTAACCCCTAGCATAGAGGTCGAGTGTGCGTCTCTCTGTTCCTTTCCATCCCTTTTTGGTTCAAAGGATACATGGATATTTCTGCTGAGCTGTTTGGAAGAAAGAGAACGAGCCGGTGCTCCGATCCTGGCAAGGCGAGGTTGCCGGGGGCTGAAGACACAAGGGTCCAACCCCGGCAAGCCAAGGTTGCCGGGGGCTGCAGATTCAGATATGTCCTTTGTCCCCTTTTATGCATTTCCATATGAAATTGGGACGTATGAGACCTTGTTTTATTCCTAGGCTACCGTGCTCTCCTTTTCCTGTACCCAAGAACTATTCCCTGGGTCGGAATTTGGTTGTAGCCACGGTGACAAGGAAGCAAATGTAGGGCCCAACCCTACTTCACCCTGCCTCCGCCGAGAGCGTGAGTGTGGTCGAATGGAGTAAGGGGGCGGCAAGATCTGTTGCCGGGCAACAATGCTTATATTAAAAATAACAAGGATCCGTTCCTTGGTATGGGCTACGCTCACACACAAAGGACCCAACAAGCACCCTTTTTCATTAATACGTCCCATACAGGTACAGTTCATACAGAATGTAAACATAAGCAAGGGGATTACAAGTTTTAAAGTTAACTAAGGCCTGTGGGCTTACAAAGTAAAAAGAGATGAGGTGCCCGTAATCCCTTTCTTGTCCCTCTCCTCAGGAAACAGAACAAGAAAGCAAGAGGGCAAAAGGAGCGCCTACACGAGGTACGAGGAGCAGGAGGCACCAAGAGAACATATCGGCGGCCGCCCAGGAGAGGGCTGGTGATGATGGTGCTGGGAGAAGAGCTGGAAGATGAGGCAGCGGGTCGCCAATATGCTACGAAGGCTCGGGAGGCGCCTCCATGGTGGCATGCAGATCTTTGTGAAGATCACAAACATGCGACATCATATGAAGACCTGAAGACGAGACCTCCGGCAACATCCTTGCCGGGGACAACCGCGGTGCCGCGGCAAGACCCTTCCCGAGGACATCAGCGGGGCCGCGGCTAGGCCCGCACCCGCCAAGGCTCCACCGCCGTTCCCATGCAGCTGCCAGCCTAGCCAGCCAGGCGAGCACCTGCGTGGCGACGTGCGGCCCCGAGACCAACTCAGCAAGCACCTGCGTGGCGACGTGCGGCCCCGAGACCAACTCAGCAAGCACCTGCGTGGTGGCATGCAGATCTTCGTAAAGACACAGCCATCGCACCAGCTCAGTAGCCTGCCAGCCTACATGGTGCCGCTCGCCGTGCTGGCCAGGACGCATGTCGAAGCAAGGCGAGTCGGCGACGGACGGGACGGCCCTCGCTCACGCCCCCGATAAAGCAAGGGGACACCTAAGGGGCGGATTTAGTGCACCTTGTCCCGTGATGACAAGCGATAAGCTTGTACACTATACCCTTTCCACCTCCTGTGTGCCACTGTGACGCCTCCTTCGACTATAAAAGGAGACCCGAGTTGTACTAGAGAGGGATTCGACTCTTTGAGCAAGTGACGCACCATAGCTAGCTCAAGAACATTCAGATATACACCAACACAGGACTAGGGTATTACGCGATCCTCGCGGCCCGAACCTGGGTAAATGATCTATGTGCTGGCTCTTAGACCCGCTCTTTCCACAACCCCGCGCCCTCCAACCGTAGTAGGGATTCCGTTGATCCCATAGGTGCTGTTCTCATCGACAGCCATCATTATCACCAACCTTCCTCCATCACCAATTTCATGATGCTCACCGTAGGGAGTGAGTAATTCCATTGTAGGCTTGCTAGACGGTGATGGGTTGGATGAGATTTATCATGTAATCGAGTTAGTTTTGTTAGGGTTTGATCCCTAGTATCCACTATGTTCTGAGACTGATGTTGCTATGACTTTGCTATCCTTAATGCTTGTCACTAGGGCCCGAGTGCATTGATTTCAGATCTGAACCTATTATGTTTTCATGAATATATATGTGTTCTTAATACGATCTTGCAAGTTGTAGACACCTATTACGAGTTATGATCCGCGTACCCAAGGTGACAATAATTGGGATTCTTCCTGTGATTACCGTAGTTTGAGGAGTTCATGTATTCACTAAGTGCTAATGCTTTGTTTCGATTCTCTATTAAAAGGATGCCTTATTATCCCTTAGTTTCCATCAGGACCCCGCAGCCACGGGAGGGTACGACAAAATATGTCATGCAAGTTATTTTCCATAAGCATGTATGACTATATACAGAATACGTGCCTACATTATACTGATGAATTGAAGCTAGTTCTGTGTCACCGTAGGATATAATTGTTGCATGATGAATGCCATCTGACATAATTATACATCACTGATCCAATGCCTACGAGCTTTTCACATATTGATCTTTGCTAAGTTACTTTGCCGTTGTCACTGTTACAATCACTACAAAACTGCTACTGTTACTGTTATCACCGTTACCGTTACTTCCATACTACTTTGCTACTAAAAACTTTGCTGTAGATATTAAGTCTTTCAGGTGTAGTTGAATTGACAACTCAATTGCTAATACTCGTGAATATTCTGGCTCCCCTTGTGTCCAATCAATAAATTTGGGTTGAATACCCTGCCCTCAAAAACTGTTGCGATCCCCTATACTTATGGGTGAGGGAGTCCTGGATTAAGGGGTCCTCGGGCGTCCGGGCTATGTGACGTGGGCCGGACTAGTGGGCCATGAAGATACAAGACAGAAGACTTCCTCCCGTGTTCAGATGAGACTCCCCTTTGTGTGGAAGGCAAGCTTGGCGTTCGGATAGGAAGATTTCTTCCTCTGTAAACCGACTCTGTACAACCCTAGGCCCCTCCGGTGTCTATATAAACCGGAGGGTTCCATCCATAGAGGCAATCATAATCATACAGGCTAGACATCTAGGGTTTGGCCATTATGATCTTGAGGTAGATCAACTCTTGTAAACTCCATATTCATCCAAGATAATCAAGTAGGAAGTAGGGTATTACCTCCATCAAGAGGGCCCTAACCTATGTAAACATCTGTCCCAGTCTCCTGTTACCTTCAATCCTCGGACGCACAGTTTGGGACCCCCTACCCGAGATCAGCCGGTTTTGACACCGACATGGTGATTTCATTGAGAGTTCCGTTGTGTCGTCACCAGAAGGTTCGATGGCTACATCAATCATCTACAACAATGCTGCCTTGAGGGAGGTATTCCTCCCTGGCCAGATCTTTGTGTTTGGCAGCTTCGCACTGCGGGCCAACTCACTTGGCCATCTAGAGCAGATGACAGTTACGCCCCAGGTCACCAGATTAGTTTTTGAAATCTGGATTATGTCACTGATACCCGAGGAGACTTGATCTTCCAAGGGTTCGCGACCCCAACCTCCGTTCTGGCCTTAGATTCGGAGCACATCACCAAGTCTGATGATGGGACCCCCGAGCCCGCTGGACTCTCTGCGGCTATTGAGCCTAGTATGGGAGAGCCGGAGGAAGTAGTGCCACCGGCAATCATCTTGAAGTCGGACTCTTCTCCGGTCACTAGCTCCGAACCCTTGGAGTCAGCATTGTGTGAGCTCGACCAAGGAGTTTCCTTCCCGCCGTACTCCACGAACTCTCTTCTCCCTGGCCAAACCTCGCCTTTACGCGAGGCTCTGGACTTAATGTGATCCCTCGTCATCACAGAGGGGCAACGTCCGAACTACACCCAGCCCGGACTAGGGGCTGAGAGCAGGGAATTTTACATCCCACCCACCACCCACTTCATAGCCACTGTCGAGGACATAACCGACATGCTTGATCGCAACTCCGAAGACATCTGTGGCATGGACATCGATGCCGGAGACGAACAAAACCAAAGCCCGACGCATACCAGACGCTGGGCGGCCACCTCCACATATGACGTATACATGGTGGATACGCCAAAAGAGGATGGCGATGGAGGCAGTAAGGATCCAACCAAGGACAATAACACTGATAAACCACCAAAGTGGCGGCATCAGCGGCACCGTTCAAAATCACATCGCGACAAATAAAGCAATACCGGTAATGGAGACGATAACACTCCAGAGAATGCCGAAGACCCAAATGCCCCCGTCGAACCAACATCTGAACAAGATGATAGGGAGGAGGGGCAGGGCAACCCTGACGAGCCAGACAGGAACGAGGACTCAGAGGACAGGAATTATATGCCGCCCTC
The DNA here is from genome assembly GCF_002162155.2 of Triticum dicoccoides. NCBI lineage: Eukaryota > Viridiplantae > Streptophyta > Magnoliopsida > Poales > Poaceae > Triticum > Triticum dicoccoides. The sequence continues at coordinate 170,019,907 of NC_041381.1, forward strand.
CGAAGATGAAATATGCCTCGGCAACGAAGACTTCATCGTGCTAGAGGAACCCCCCGACCAAGAATGCTTTAAGCAACATCTCATCGCAACCACAAGGAGCCTGAAAAGGAAGCAGCAACGGCTTCAAGCCGAACAGGATGCGCTCAACGACAGATGGACTAATGTTCTGGAAGCCGAGGAATACGGCCTTGCGCGACCAACCAAAAGCTACCCGAAGCGCACGTTGTTACCCCAATTCGACGTTGAGGCGCGGGAGCCCGTAACATCAGCTCGAAATGCAGCTGATAAACCAAACCGGCCGCCGCACGGCCGAGACAAAACGGCTACCCAAGCCGCACACCAGCCCACATTACCCCGCCGTAAAGACAGGGAGACAGTGGCCCGGGATTACACCTACGACCTACGGCAGGACCTGGACACTAGGGCAGGCCTATCCAGATCAATATACGGGTCAAGGGGACATGCCCCAACACGGGAGGATGGCCATAAAGCCCGGCATGACCAACACAACCTCACTCGAGGTGAAAACCGCATAGGGATGTCCGCCGAACTCCGTCGCGATGTTGCCTATTATAGAGGTGCCGCACACCCCCTATGCTTCACTGAGGAGGTAATGGAGCATGAATTCCCAGAAGGGTTTAAACCTATGAATATCGAATAATATGATGGAACGACTGACCCTGCAGTATGGATCAAGGATTTTCTTCTCCATATCCACATGGCCCGCGGTGATGATCTCCATGCCATCAAATACCTCCCACTAAAATTAAAGGGACCAGCCCGGCACTAGCTAAACAGCCTCCCAGAGAACTCCATTGGCAACTGGGAAGATTTGGAAGACGCCTTTCGCGACAACTTCCAAGGTACATATGTCCGGCCTCCGGACACCAATGACCTCAGTCACATATCCAGCAGCCCGGAGAGTCAGCCAGGAAACTCTGGACTAGGTTCTTAATTAAAAAGAACCAAATTGCCGGCTGTCCGGAAGCCGAAGCCCTCGCAGCCTTTAAGCATAGCATCCGGGATGAGTGGCTCGCCCGTCACCTCGGCCAAGAAAAACCAAAGTCTATGGCAGCTCTTACCGCACTAATGACCCGCTTCTATGCGGGAGAAGATAGCTGGCTCGCTCGTAGAAGCAATAGCACCAGCGATCCTGGCACCTCTGAAACCAGGGACGGCAATGGCAAGGCGCGGTGCAATAGAAACAAGCGTCGAAACAATAATGCAGGAACCCAAGACACGGCAGTCAATGTCGGATTTAGTGGCTCCAAATCCGGTCAACGGAAGAAGCCATTCAAGGCAAACAGAGATGGTCCATCCAGTTTAGACAAGATACTGGATCGGCCCTGTCAGATCCATGGCAGCCTTGACAAACCCACCAACCATACCAACAGAAATTGTTGGTTTTTCAAACAAGCCAGCAAGCTCAATGCCGAACACAGAGGGAAGGGGCCGCCCAGTGACAGCAAAGACGAAGAGGCTCGCGAACCAAACACCGGGGGACAGAAGCAATTTACCCCCAAAGTGAAAACAGTAAACATGATATATGTGAAGCATATCCCTAAAAGGGAGCGCAAGCGCGCACTACGAGACGACTACGCCATAAAGCCGGTCGCCCCAAAATGTAACCCATGGGCGGCATGCTCGATCACTTTCGATCGCAAGGACCACCCAACCAACATCCGTCATGGAGGTTCGGCAGCTCTGGTCCTCGATCCAATTATCGGCGGATTCCATCTCACGTGAGTCCTTATGGATGGTGGCAGTAGCCTCAATTTACTCTCTCAGGACACTTCCCGCAAGATGGGCATTTACCCTTCAAGGATCAAGCCCACCACTACTACCTTCAAGGGAGTAGTACCCGGTGTAGAAGCTTAGTGCACGGGCTCAACCTCATTGGAAGTCGTCTTCGGTTCGCCGGACAACTTTCAAAGCGAAGACTTGATCTTTGATATTGCCCCGTTCCGTAGTGGCTACCATGCACTACTCGGGCGGACCGCTTTTGCTAGTTTCAACGTGGTTCCACACTACACCTATCTACAGCTTAAGATGCCCGGTCCATGCGGCGTCATCACGATCAACGAAAACACGGAATTCTCCCTTCGTATCGAGGAGCATACCACGGCCATCGGAGCCGAAGTACAAAGTGGCCCCATCAAGCCGCATATTTCATCGGCCATTAAGCCGCCGGCCTCTACTACACAGGACCGGTCAATTTTGGAGCTGGATTAGCAGTTCTGCCTCCGTCGTTCGCCACATATACCCGCGAAGTTCATATCACAGATGCATAATTATGCACTTAAAATACCTTGGTCATCGGCGGAGGAACAATACGGAAAAACCTACAACACGGTTCGTCCTCCTACAGCCTTCTTCTCCTTTTTCTAACTATTTCTTATCGTTTGCCACAGGTGAATCAAAACCTATTCATCCTACGGACATACAAGGACTCTTTCGGAGCCTTTTTTCTTCCAAATAACCAAAGATTACTCCTTTTAAGGAATCCTTTTTGCTGAGGCAAAGGAAGCGCAAACGTGCGACAGGAGGTCCAAAAGAGTTTTTGTAGACCAAACAATCTATTCAAAACCTGTATAGAGACTTTTTCCTCAGCCTCCGACCCCTAGCATGTAAAATGGCCTGGGTAGTGGTGTTATAATATGTAAGATTGCATTCGACGTATCAATCAGATTCCAGTGAACATAATCCATCTTTAGTATTTGATTTTCCTCGTAAAACTGTATTTTGTTTCTTTGGTTGTTTCACACACACACCTCGGCACAAATCGCCAGGGGCTCGATATGGCAACATATGGGTTGCCAAAAAGTCCGGACAGCTTTATAGCATACTTCGGGATCATGAGTTTGGCATTATATGCATCAGCTCCGAATCATGTCTTTGGTCAATAGTTGGGTTGCCCGGCTCCTGTGCTTACTACCTTACATTCCATCTTATCGGCTAGGGTAGTAAAGGGAGAACTACTGCGATTGTGCTTCCGGTTCACCTGGATAAACACCTCAGTAGAGAAAGCCAAAAACTGACGGTCATGATACGGCAAGAGTTGGTCAACCACTCGGCGACTTATTAGAACCTTTTGCGATTTCTTCCGTATTACACGAAGGACCATTTTTTGGTCACCTATGTACCGCAACCGTATTCGGATAAATGCGTACATACCAGGGGCTACGTCATAGCCCCACCATCAAACTCCTATGGCTAAGTGGAAGTGTTAAAGACTATAGTCCGATTGCCTAGTTCGCCAGACGGACCAAGACGTTGGGTCAAGAGTGATCAGGTGCTATTCTGAACACCCCCGTATTATATGCGAGGGGGCCGAAGCCGACGACTGGCAAACTTTTAGATTATAAAAAACGGCCGCACAGGAGGAAATAACTTTCAGGCAAAGGTATAAATATAGCACAGCCTTAATGTATCATAATATTGTTCTCACAATTTCCGATACATTTATTCGAACATAATATCTTTCGAGCATAGACCCTCTATCAAGCGGGCGCCCTCTAGGACGTCCTCCAAATAATGCTCCGGCATGCGATGGTCCTTGCCTCTGAGCGGGCCCTTAGCTGCAACATCAGCGGCCTTCATCTTTGCCTAGTACATCTTGACGCAGGCAAAGGCCATCCGGGCACCTTCTATGCACGTCGACCGCTTTACGGCATCGATACACGGTGCTGCATCCATAGGTCGCTGCACCAAACCAAAATAGTTGTTCGAAAGGGATTCAGCCGGCCATAGCTGGACCACGACGTCCTTCATGGCAGCTCCGGACATCTTGTGGAGCTCGGCCCACTGGGCCATTTGTTCGTTCAGCAAAGCCGGACGCCGTGGCACATTGAATTGTGACCAGAAAAGCCTCTCCGCAGGACGTCCTTCCTGTGCTTGAAAGAACTGCGCTGCATCGGAGGCACTCTTCAGTAGGTCCAAGCACGCGTTTGGAGAACTCCACACTTGGTTAAGCAGAGCGTACTTCGGGTCGCCGAACTTAGTCTGTAAAAGAAAGGGCTTACCAGCTGCTATCTCCCCAGCTTGACGGATCTCCTCTCGAGCCGCTCTAGACTCGGACCATGCTTCTCTCTCCTCTTGTAAGGCCTTGTCGAGTTCAGCTGCCTTGGCTTTGTTATCCTCCTCGAGTGATTTGCATTTTCCAATGACATCCTTTAGCTCTCGCTCAATGGTAGATATTCTCTCCTCGCACTGGCACCGAGCGGCCTGTTCGTCCTTTAGTTCAGCAGTCGCCTTCTTGGTAGTTGCACTGCTCACTCTGGCCTGCTCCTTGGCCTGGGCACGCTCAGCTCGAAGGGTCTCAACCGCGGCAGCACCATATACAGTTATGCATGTCATAGTATATAGTTTTACAGCTCCGTGCTCCTACTATTATATATGCGTAAACGGACTGTCCCAAAACATACCTTGTGCCTCGTCGAGCGCCTATTAATAAGAGTAATGTGCTCATCAGCTAACTCAAATTTATGCTTTAGATCTGCAACTTCCGCAGCCTGGGCGGTCGCTGTTGACATAACAGCATGTTCTCAAATTAATTATGTTACTTCCTGAGCATATCTTTTTGATCCTCTGATCGCCTCCCTGTGGAAGCCGACCAGAGTCTCAGGGGCTACTATCTATACACAGGCGCATTTTGCATGTAAAGAGCGGATAAGATATTACATTGCATACCTCGGAGCCTCTCAGCAGGCCCGTGAAGGCTTCATTCAATCCGCTTCTCGCGGACAGAACCCTCTCAACTACCGTACCCTTTAAGGTACGATGTTCCTCTGAGATGGACGCACTTTGCAATGTGCCCATCAGAGTATCCGGCACCTCCGGATTCCTGGAGGTTGTTGCTGGAGTACAGACTCCCTTCAAAGGGGTACGCCTACTCGACCCTAGGGTCGTCTTCGGCTGTAAGCCGGATAGTTCGGGGCCCTTATTGTTGGTCCCCGTGAGGGTTGCGCCCCCTAGACCCTTGACGATCAAAATATCACCCTCAGGCGTTGTCTTCATTGTCCCCACGCCGCTTGATGGTCAGGCGAGATTCTCTGGGATGACAAGTCGAAGTCGTCCGCCCTAAAGGGTGAGGAAGCTTGTGGAGGCGTCTCACTTTCCATCATCCCCGGAGACAAGTCCCCCGATGAGGAGGGTTGTTGAGGAAGACAGCGGGCCAGACTGCAAACATATAGTTTAAATGTTACCCTTGTAACCCGAAAGAACGGGATATGTCTAGAGCATCCTTGTTCACTTACGGTTCAGCAAAAGGCTTGTCCCTATAAAGGTGCTTTGTGACGACATCGGCTTCTGAACCCGAACCATCTGACAGGGATATCTTCCCTCTCTTGGGTGCCCCCACCTTCAAGTCTTCGGAGGAAGTTCTTTTCTTCCCATGGGGAGAAGGGTTATCACCTTCTTCTTCCCTTTCGTCTTCATCTTCAGATGAGGGAGCTTCAGTCTCCCCAGACATAGCGTCCAGTATACCTTTAGAGTGGAGGTCACCTTCAGCCTCTTTGCTCTTCTTCTTGTCCTCCTGCGCCGGCACTTGATACGGCACCGGGGCCAGCATCCTCATCAACACAGGATCAGGTGAGCCTTCGAGAAGTGGAGCTGAACATCTAATTCGCTCCGCCTTCTTTATCCAGCCCTGGTCAAGGATAAGTCTCTCAGTGCATCGCTATGGGATAATCAACCAATTTGCGTTCAGAAATTGGATGCTTACCGAGGTATCCGGATGGTTGCAGTCGAGGCCGATGTCCTCGGATGTGTCCAGCCACTGCTTTTGAGTCTTGAAGAATAGTTTCCACATCCCTCTGTGCGTTGTGCCAAAGAATTGCTGAAGGGTCCGCGGCCCTTCTGGATTAAACTCCCACATGCGGAGAGGTCGTCGCTGGCACAGGAGGATCCGGCGGACTAGCATCACTTGGATCATGTTAATGAGGCCGGTGTCCTTTTTGAGGATGCTCCAGATACAGCTTTGCAGCGTCTGCACTTCATTAGTTGATCCCCAGTCTAGCCCCTTATTGATCCACGACGCGAGCCACAGTGGAGGGTCTGATCGGAACGCAGGCGTGGCTGCCCATTTTGTACCCCGGGGTTCGGTAATATAGAACCACTCCTACTGCCATAAGTTGGAGCTTTCTGTGAAGGTGCCTTTTGGCCAGATAGTGTTGGCGAGCTTGCTCACCAAAACACCACCGCACTCCGCCTGCTCCCCGTTGAATATCTTTGGCTTCACATTGAAAGTCTTAAGCCATAGGCTGAAGTGTGGGGGGATACGGAGAAAAGCCTCACACATGACGATGGACGCCGAGATATGAAGAAAGGAGTACGGAGCTAGACCGTGAAAATCTAGCCCATAATAGAACATGAGGCCACGAACAAAGGGGTGGAGAGCGAATCCCAGCCCGCGGAGGAAGTGAGAGATGAATACAACCCTCTCGCCAGATTTCGATGTAGGGATAACCTGCCCCTTAGCAGGAAGCCTGTGGGGAATTTCCGCAGTCAGGTACCTCGCCTCCCGGAGCTTCGCGATATCCTCCTCGGTGACCGAGGAAGCCACCCACCTGCCTTGGGAGTTAGATCCGGACATAATTGGAAGGCTTGGTAGCAATGAAAGAAATCGAAACATGGGCGCTGGAGCTTGGGTTTGGAAAGGCTGAGGAAGAAATAGGCGTGAGGGAGAAAGACAGGTATGTACCCCTTTATAAAAGCAATGAATATTGAACGCCTCCTCACTTGCCTTAAAGCTCGCCTATTCCCAAGGGATCGTGTAAACGACACGGTTGGATTACCCACACCCATATTGATAAGAATCCCGTGATAAGGGGGTACGATCTCTGCTTTGACAAGATGTGCCAATAAAAACCGCATCTCGTAAAGTGGGTCGGGATGCTGAAACATGGTTCGAAATAATGACCAGGCAGGGACGTAATGTCTCGCCACAAAATTTGTCAGTAGATGGAATTTGTTAAATATTATACCCTTTTGTGGTTGTGTGTGGTGTCTGTTTCGTAGAGCCGGACATGTTTTCTATGTTTGGGGACTACCTTGAAGTATTCGGAGGAGGAACCTGCCTTGCAATGCCGAAGACAATCTGCGTGCCGAACACATCGTCATTGAAGCCTAGTTCAGGGGCTACCGAGGGAGTCCTAGATTAAGGGGTCCTCGGGCGTCCGGGCTATGTGACGTGGGTCGGACTGGTGGGCCATGAAGATACAAGACAGAAGACTTCCTCACGTGTCTGGATGGGACTCTCCTTTGCATGGAAGGCAAGCTTGGCATTCGGATATGAAGATTTCTTCCTCTGTAAACCGACTTTGTACAACCCTAGGCCCCTCCGGTGTCTATATAAACTAGAGGGCTCCATCCATTGAGGCAATCATAATCATACAGGCTAGACATCTAGGGTTTAGCCATTACGATCTCGGGGTAGATCAACTTTTGTAAACCCCATATTCATCCAAGATAATCAAGCGGGAAGTAGGGTGTTACCTCCATCAAGAGGTCCCAAACCTGGGTAAACATCGTGTCCCAGTCTCTTGTTACCTTTGATCCTCAGACGCACAGTTCGAGACCCCCTACCCGAGATCCGCCGGTTTTGACACCGACAGTGGGTTTTCAAGACCTTTTCTGGCGCCGTTACCGGGGACCATAGCTCTATTCTCTGAGTCACTTGGGATTTATATCTATTGATCACTATGAGGAATCTGAAAGATAACAAAACCAAGATTTTTTTCCTCTACTACGAGAGGAGGTAAGGAACTTCCATCTAGCTCTGCACTTGTTTCACCTTCTGTTTTGAGTAAGCTTGCGACACCGCCACCTACTATTAATTCTGATATGTCGCAAGTAATTGATGATGCTACTTTTTCTATGAATGATGCTTATGATGCTAGTACTTTGCTTGATAAGACTCTGCCACTAGGAGAATTTCTTGATGAACAACTTGCTAGAGCTAAGGATATTGAGAATGCTGAAACTGATGATATTTCTGAAACTGATGAAATTATTGAAACTGAAGACTATGATTCTCCTCCTAGATATGAATTGCCTGTTATACCTGAGGGTTATGTTATGGATGGAGAGGTAGCTATAGACTTTCTTGCTTGTAAGGATAGAGATGATCTTAAGAAATTACTATGCAAGTGGAGAGAAAATCTTTGAATGCTAGAATGCAATATGATCCTAAGTTTGCTACTTCACCTATCTTTTTTACTGATAAGGATTATGAATTCTCTGTAGATCCTGAGTTTATTACTTTGGTTCAATCTGGTCCTTTCCATTGTTATGAAATTGAAACTGTTCTGGCACATCTTACTAAATTAAATGATATAGCCACCCTGTTAGATCATGAGGAAAAAATTATCTACTACTATATTCTTAAGGTGTTTCCTTTCTCGTTAAAGGGTGATGCTAAGATATGGTTTAATTCTCTTGCTCCTGGTTGTGTGCGTAGTCCCCGGGATATGATATATTACTTCTCTGAAAAATATTTTCTTGCTCATAAGAAACTAGCTGCTTTATAGGAAATATTTAACTTTGTGCAAATTGAAGAAGAGAGTATCCCAAAAGCTTGGGGGAGGCTTCTCCAATTACTTAATTCTTTGCCTGATCATCCTCTCAACAAAAATGAAATACTTGATATCTTTTATAATGGACTAACCGATGCTTCTAGGGACCACCTAGATAGTTGTGTTGGTTGTGTTTTTAGGGAACGAACTGTTGAACAAGCTGAAAAATTATTGAATAACATATTGAGTAATGATAATGATTGGATTTTTCCCGAACCACCGCCTAAGCCCACCCCGAAGAAGAGGGGTATTCTATTTCTCAGTCCTGAAGATATGCAAGAGGCAAAGAAATCTATGAAAGAAAAAGGTATTGAAGCTAAAGATGTTAAGAATTTACCACCTATTGAAAAAATACATGGTCTTAATACTCTGACACAATAGTAGAGGTAAACTCTCTTTATAGATTTGATGAAGGTGATATTCCCTATAATAAATCTCCTAGTCAATGCTTGGATGAATTTGATAACTTTATTGTTAAACAACAAAACTTCAATGCATACGTTAGTAGACAATTGAAACGAAATGCTTATATGCTTGAACGCTTGAGTGACTATATGTGTAGAACTGTTAATGAGATTAAGTTGGTTAGTAATCAGCTTCCATGGTAAAAAAATCAAGTAGAACAAGTACTCAAGGCACAAAATGATTTGCATAATGAGATGAACAATAAAATGAATGATCCTGCTGTTAGAGTTATGACTAGAGGTGCTAAAATGACTCAGGAACCTTTGTATCCTGAGGGCCATCCTAAGAGAATTGAGCAAGACTCTCAGAAAATTAATACTGATGCGTCTAGTCCTTCTAAAAGGAAAAAAGAAACATGATAGGACCTTGCATGCTTCTAGTGAACCTACTATATACACACCTGAAAATCCAAATGATATTTCTATTTCTGATGCTGAGACACAATCCGGTGATGAACATGAACCTAGTAATAATGATGATAATGATGTTCATGTTGATGCTCAACCTAGTAATGATAATGATGTGGAGATAGAACCTGCTATTGATCTTGATAACCCACAACCTAATAATAAAAGATATGATAAGAGAGACTTCATTGCTAGGAAACATGGTAAAGAAAGAGAACCATGGGTTTAGAAAACCATGCCCTTTCCTCCTAAACCATCCAAGAAAAAGGAAGATGAAGATTTTGAGCGCTTTGTTGAGATGCTTAGACCTGTCTTTTTGCATATGCGTTTGACTGATATTCTGAAAATGTCTCCTTATGCCAAGTATATGAAAGATATTGTGACTAATGAAAGAAAGATACCGTAAGCTAAAATTTCCACCATGCTTGCTAATTACACATTTAAGGGTGTAATACCAAAGAAACTAGGAGATCCTGGAATACCAACTATACCTTGCTCCATTAAAAGAAACTATGTTAAAACTGCTTTATGTGATCTTGGAGCCGGTGTTAGTGTTATCCCTTTCTCTTTACATCGTAGACTTGAATTGAATAAGTTGACACCCACTAAAATCACTTTGCAAATTGCAGATAAATCAACTGCTATACCCATCAGTATTTGTGAGGATGTGCCTGTCATAGTTGCAAATGTTACTATCTTAACGGACTTCGTTATTCTTGATATACCCGAGGATGACAGTATGTCGATTATCCTTGGTAGGCCCTTTTTGAGTACTACAGGGGCTATTATTGATTGCAATAAGGGCAATGTCACTTTTCATGTTAATGGTAATGAGCATACGGTACACTTTCCGAAGAAACAACCTCAAGTGAATAGTATCAACTCTATTGGAGAAATTCCAACAATTGTTACTGGAGGTTTTAAATTCCATATTCGTAGTGTCAAAAATAAATATGATATTCTTATTGTTGGGGACATGCATATCCCCGTTGAGGTAACCTAGTGTTATTCAAAAATTCTCCGGTTTCATGTCATTCGGAAGAAGTTTCGTAAAAAGACTTGATCAACCTTATTAATGGATTCCTTTTGATGGGCATGTGATGGATGAATTTAGGAAGCACAGCTTTCTGTACCCAACTTTTACTCTATGTTATTTAGAATAAATAAAGTAGAATTGCTATTATTTTTCTGTTTTCTGAATTATCCATGCAAGAAAAAATGACCAGAAAATAAAAGTTCTCCAAATGCCCTGAAAATTTAGTATGACTTTTTCCATAGTATTTAAGAATTTCTGGCACTGAAAACACCTCAGGGAGGTGCACCAGTGGGCCACAAGCCCACAGGGCACGCCCACCCCTGGGCGCGCCAACAGGGCTTGTGGGTCCCACGTGGGTCCCCCTCACTTATGCCATCACCCATCCACTTCGTCTTCCTCCAGAAAAAATCATCCCGTTGCTCAAACCCGTGTTCTTGCTCATCTTGCTGCCATCTTCGATCTCCTTGCTCAAAGCTCCATTTGCAAAACTTTTTCGGGGGATTGTTCTTCGATATGTGACTCCTCCAATGGTCCAATTAGTTTTTGTTCTAGTGATTTATATATTTCAATTTTTTGTTGCTGTGGTGACCATATTCTTGAGCTTGCATGTCAAATTTAGATGGTCCAAAGTAGTTTTTTTGCATGATATAGCCTCTAGATACTTGTGGGGTAGTTGCTATTAGTTTTCTTGAGTTTGGTTCACTTTTGTTTTGAGTCACTAAAAATTTCAGAAATTTTCAAAGGAAAAGGAAACCATGAAGAGGTGATTAAGAGGCTCTCCAAGCCGAAATTCAGGAGAAAATGAGAATGGGGAGAAAAAGAAGCCCAAGTACAATCTTCCTCGTGCTGCGGAGGTTCGGCCATGTGAATGGCCCAGAGATACATTCTTGAGGGAGGCAGGAATTTATGATGACTTCTACTATTTGGCGGAGAATGCCGACATCACCGCCTTCCTCCAAGATAAGTGTGACCAATACCTCCTACTCACTAATACCTTCGTGCAAAATTTTCACTTTCATTCTAGGAAGGGTCCTCCCATGGTAGAATTTCACTTGTATGATGTGCATAAGAGAATGACACTTTATGATTTTTGCAATGTTTGCAAAATACCTTATGAGGGCAGCATCAGTGAGCCATGTCCTAGGGATGTGGAGGATTTCATTGCTGAAAGTACTATGGGGGAAGAGAGAGGACTGTCAGAGGCGAGAGTGGCTAGTTTACATTTTTCCTGTTTTACGCTATTATTCATTATTTCCTGGGAGATGTTTGATTGGACGTGGGGGAGTGGAGGCCTCAGTGCCCCTGACCTTGCCATTCTGCGCCATGCTTTATTTGTTGATAGATCTTTTAGTTTGGGCGCTATTGTTGCTCGACGGTTGAACACAAACCGTTCGAAGGGTACTATTTTTGGAGGTGTTTCTATGCCTCCTGCCTTGCTAGACATTTTGAGATACCAATTAGGCTTGATGAGGAGGAGGAGATGTTGTTACCCACTAAGTATTTAAACTATTCTAGTATGGTATCACATGATTTTATTATGAAAGATGCTGACAAGAGGCTCCTCTACAACCTAGTATGTAGCCATGGTACTTGTGAGATTATTACTTTGCATGCACCTTCTTTGTTCGATATTCATTCAAGCAAGTACACCATTATGCCCGAGGACATTTATGTGTACTGGAGCTTAACGCAACCTCCAACACCTGAGCCACTACCAGTTCCTAATCCATATCAGGAGCTTGTTTATCAGTGGGAGCCACAGGAGCTCGCCAACCAGTGGAACCCTGAGGACCCTCCGCCGTATCACCAAGAGGGTTATTTCCAGCTGTGGCCCTATACCAACTTAGGCCAAAAGACTAAGCTTGGGGGAGTACGTATTTCTCACCGACATTACATTTGTGTTCACACACTCGTTCCAGTTGTCGGTGTTCATACCTTTCCATTGTATTATCCATGTTATTTTATTTTTCTTGCTTGCTTCTTGTGTGTTTGAAAAACTTTGAGAAAATAAAAAAATTAGTTCTCGCTTCTTTTTAGTTTTTCTTTCTAGTTTATTTAGTAGCAGTATTAAAAGAAAACCCAAAAATATTTCCCGTTCTTCTTTTGCTTGTTGGGAGCTTTCCCGTGTAAATAGTTTTTCTCGTTTTCGTTTTACTTTCTTTAGAAAAACAAAAACTCCAAAAATATTTCAATGTGTTTCTTTGAAATTATTTTCCTTTTCTTTGGGTCATGAGGAGAAGACCGCGATGAAAATCTTGAGTGGCTCTGATATGCGTTATTATTGATCTAACAAAGAGCCCATATTACCTTGTCTTCTCCTTTGAATAAATGTCTGCAGATTCCAGCTTAGTCCAATGCACGTGCACTCTTATTATTATCCACATCGTTCGGTCATGCAAGTGAAAGGCAATAATGACGATATTTGATGAAGTGATTGAGATGAAGAAAAGTTGGTACGAACTCGACCTATTTTGTTTTTGTAAATATGATTAGCTCATCGTTTTTGATTCAGCCCATTATGAATGAAACATGTTTGCAATGACATTTAGAGATTATAGTTACTCATGCCATGCTAAATTAGCTAGGAGTGTATAATGGTTTGTCTTTAGTGTCAACATGCATTTTAAGATGGTTATGATGTAGTATGATAGGATGGTATCATCCTTTGAATGATTCGAGCGGCTTGACTTGGCACATGTTCACGCATGTAGTTGAAACGAAAACAAAATAGCCTCCACGATATTTATGTCCATGGTGATTTATATCCTACTTATGCTTGCATTCAATGTTGATTAATCTCAAAGCTTGTTTATGACTATTGTCGCTCTCTAGTTGGTCGCTCCTCAATCTTTTGCTAGCCTTCACTTGTACTAAGCGGGAATACTGCTTGTGCATCCACTTCCTTAAACCCAAAGTTGTTCCATATGAGTCCACCATACCTACCTATATGCGGTATTTACTTGCTATTCCAAGTAAATTTGCATGTGCCAAATTCTAAACCTTCAAATATAATTTGTTCTGTATGCCCGGATCGCTCATATAGCGATTGGGGGCTGTCAGTATCTTCCATGCTAGGTGGGTTATTCTCACGATGAGTGTTGATTCACTTGTCATTCACGACAAAGTGGCTGGTAATCGGGATGCCCAGTTCCATGCTCAAAATCAAATCAAAATATAATAATCAAACAAAACTCCCCCAGGACTGTTGTTGGTATGGACGACACCTGTGGATTCAGCTAGCCGTGGAGTGTGATTGTTGGTGGAGAGGGAGTAAAAACTTTACCATTCTGTTTGGGAACCGCCTATAATGTATCTAGCATGGAAGATAGTGAGATCTCTTGGTTGTTATGTTGACAATGAAAGCATACCGCTCAAAATTATGTTCATCTCTATTTTAAAAGCTTCAAGCTCTGGCACCTCTGCAAAATCCCTGCCTCCCTCCGTGAAGGGCCTATCTATTTACTTTTATTGTTGAGTCATCATCCTCTTATAAAAAGCACCAGCTAGAGAGCACCACTGTCATTCATATGCTTTGTTACTAATTGATGTTGAGTATGATTGTGACTGGATCTCTTTTGCCATGAATTATAATGTCCAGTCAGTCCTTGGTCTTCAGGGGTGCTCTGCATTTATATTTTGCGGTCTTAGAAAGGGCTAGAGAGATATCGTTATATCATATTATATCACAATTGTTTTGAAAAAAGAGTTATCATCCGAGATATCTTATTATTGCTTGCTAGTTGGTTATGCTATTGATATTAGTAAATGTGAGACCAAAATGTTATTGTGAATGTGGTTAGTTCATAATCTTTGCTGAAAACTGAACAACAATTAGACATATTTGCAACAACAAGATCAAATAGAGTTTGTAAAAGTTTTTCTTTGTCACTTTCAGTTTGTCAACTGAATTGCTTGAGGACAAGCAATGGGTTAAGCTTGGGGGAGTTGATACGTCTCCATCGTCTCTACTTTTCCAAACTCTTTTGCCCTTGTTTTGGACTCTAATTTGCATGATTTGAATGGAACTAACCCGGACTAACGTTGTTTTCAGCAGAATTGCCATGGTGTTATTTTTGTGCAGAAATAAAAGTTCTTGGATTGACCTAAAAATTTATGGAAATTTTTTGTGGAACATATAAAAATACTGGCGCAAGAATTAACAGAGGGGTCCACCCAGAGGCCACAAGCCTGGGGGGCGCCCCCCTGGGGCATGCCTAGAGGGCTTGTGGGCCCCCTGGTCCTCCTCCGCCCTCAACTCCAACTCTATATAACCCTATTCGGGGAGAAAAAAATCAGAGAGAAGGATTCATTGCGTTTTACGATACAGAGCCGCCTCCTCCTGTTCTTCATCGGGGCTCCGGAGAGGGGGATTCATCGCCATCATCATCACCAACCTTCCTCCATCACCAATTTCATGATGCTCACCGTCGGGAGTGAGTAATTCCATCGTAGGCCTGCTGGGTTGGATGAGATTTATCATGTAATCGAGTTAGTTTTGTTAAGGTTTGATCCCCAGTATCCACTATGTTCTGAGATTGATGTTGCTATGACTTTGCTATGTTTAATGCCTGTCACTAGGGCCCGACTGCCATGATTTCAGATCTGAACCTATTATGTTTTCATGAATATATATGTGTTCTTGATCTGATCTTGCAAGTTGTAGACACCTATTACGAGTTATGATCCGCATACCCCAAGGTGACAATAATTGGGATTCTTTCCGGTGATTACCATAGTTTGAGGAGTCCATGTATTCACTAAGTGCTAATGCTTTGTTCCGGTTCTCTATTTAAAGGAGGCCTTAATATCCCTTAGTTTCCATCAGGATCCCGCTGCCACGGGAGGGTAGGAAAAAAGATGTCATGCAAGTTCTTTTCCATAAGCACATATGACTATATACGGAATACATGCCTATATTACATTGATGAATTGGAGCTAGTTCTGTGTCACCGTAGGTTATAATTGTTGCATGATGAATGCCATCCGACATAATTATCCATCACTGATCCAATGCCTACGAACTTTTCACATATTGATCTTTGCTAAGTTACTTTGTCGTCGCCACTATTACAATCACTACAAAACTGCTACTGTTACTGTTATCACCGTTACCGTTACTTCCATACTACTTTGCTACTAAAAGCTTTGCTGCAGATATTAAGTCTTTCAGGTGTGGTTGAATTGACAACTCAATTGCTAATACTCGTGAATATTCTTTGGCTCCCCTTGTGTTGAATCAATAAATTTGGGTTGAACACTCTACCCTTGAAAACTGTTGCGATCCCCTATACTTGTGGGTTATCAATATGCTACAAGAGAAATCCTCCTCACGGTCGACAATGAGCTCCTGCTTGACAAACTTGAAATTTGCTTTCATGCAATTACTTCTCCTTGATTTCATGTTTTATATTTTAGAGTATATTTTTCTAGCATGCAATAAATTTATTCGTGTTCAACCTCATTTATATGATGGCTAGGCATGGTTTTATACTATGTTCAGCACATAGGATGCGTGTATATTTTCCCTTGGGGATTTGGTGTGATATACCTAGCTTTGGTGGCATGAATATATATGACATGCTAATTTTAACAAGTTTTTTCTCATCACTTTACTAGTATCATCGCATAGCACTAATGTGGTGCCCACGTGTAGCGTAACGAAACTGAAGTTTTCTGACACAATCTTGATGCTTTCTATGGTGCATGTGATATGTGTCATATTTCGTTGATTTTGACTTCACACAGTATCGAAACAAACTACGTGATGCAATAATATGAGACCTACGTGTAGCCTCAGCCGGGTGGAGTTTTCATATGACATAGTTGTTTGTTCAAAGCTTACATGGGCTACATGGAATATGTCTTATCATGTATTTTGCATGAATTATGTATACATATGTGGATGTGGCATGAACCTATTTTATTAAGTTATTTATCTGTATTACTACTAACACCGCATAGCACAAAGATAGTGCCCACGTGTAGCGTAACGAATTAAAGGTTTGTGGAGCAATTATGATATTGCATGTGTCATATGATATTTATCATTTTATTTATTTATATTTGTACCTTACATGGTATTAAAACTAACCCCACATAGCATCATTCAATTGGCGCTCGTGTGTAGCATAACCCAAGTAAAGCGAGTTTGTGATACACAATTGTGATGATGCTAACAGTTTAGGCTCTGGAGCATTTGTAATATATTTAACATGACTGACAAAATTTTGTGGCTTTGAAATTTATTTAGTTTTATCTCACTTGTATTACTAGTAACACCGCGTAACACTAATATCTTGTCTGCATATAGCATAAAAAAGTAAGATTTTTTTTATGATGCAACATGTTTTATAATACATCTTGCATGATTTTGGCCTTTGCTTGTGTACCATGTACATGGATTTTAAATTGATTTTTGCCTTGCTGAGTGGCGAAGCTTCAAAGAAAATGTTGGGTGGGCCATGTTGAAAAGAGCACAAAAATTTTAGGCATTAGTCACTAGTGTACCTTTTGTTCTCATGAATTTCACCCTATAAGTTAACAAACATGTTATTGGCAAGATACTCATCTTCTACATTATTACGCAACCTTGTTTCAATGATCTTCATACACTAAAACGCACAATTAAGTTCTCTATAATATATTGCTGCAGCCTCTTGCATGGTTTAAAAACACTATTAAGCATTAGGTACGAATTTGCAAGGAAACACATTGCTCCGAAGTAATTACAAATTACCCAGCTGACTGCTGCGAATATGTGATGAGGCAGGGACCAGAGCCATCTGGACGGCACAATGACATGATCCCGATGGTCAGTGCTAGGACTGGACGGTGCGGAGGCTGGAGCCCGGGGGGAGGGGGTGGGGGCTAGTTGTGTGACACGAGATCTGCGCCTGCTTGAGATGCGACGGCGATGGCATAGTCCTTGTCGGCTAGCGGCGGCTGCTCCTATTGTGTGCGCTCATGCGAGACCTTGGAGGCTTGGCTCGATTGGTAGTGCAATGTGGTGGTATGGGCCAAATATTATTTTTTTTCTTGAGGGAACTGGGCTGAGTGCATATGTATATGAAAAATCATGAAAATCCTGGGCGGGCCATGGGCCAGTTCGGCCCCAATGAAGCTCTGCCCTTAGCCTTGCCTGTATTACTACTAGCTCTGTGTAGCGTGGAGATTGTGCCCACGAGTAGCGTAACCAACTGAAGGAAAGTTTTCATACATTCTTGTCCGTATTACAACTAGTGTGACACATAATATCCGGAGCGTAACCGAACAAGAATTTTGTTATGAATTTAGTTTAGCACATTTGTAATTTGGCTCCAACTTAGTCATATCAATTTCGTTGATGATGACCAAAGCAAGACAATTTTTTATAAGGTTTTCATACCTATGACACTCCCTTCATTTGCATCCACTTATAGGGACCAAAGCAAGGAATGAGACGTTCATCCTGACTCGTATCGCTAAGGGGACCGAACCCAGAAGAAGATCTTTAGGACGAAGCATATGCAACATGTAAAAGAAACATGCATGCTCCTAGGATCGTACCGCGATGGTCGAACCAAGGACAAACCTTGAGGTGGATGTAACACGCTCCTTGGTAGGCTGGCTATTCACGGACTAGCTGTACCTACTGTTTTTTTCTTGGGATCAATATCAGCAATGCAGTTCATCCAACGATAAACCAAATTCCAACTATAGAACTATGACACAATCAAATCCGAATGAACAAAATGTTGAATTGAATCGTACCAGTCTATACTAGGGTTTATTACTCATTTTTGTACTTGCTGTTTTATTTTCCAATTACTTCTTCAATTGAGAGAAAGAAAGAGACTAATAAGAATTCTCTTATCCCATTTGGAAGGATACCATCCTTATAACTACCCATGACTGTTTTTGTCTCTAGCATGACCAATTGATAAAATGTGGAGGAAAGTAGGGGAAATGGCCGATACCACGATGGTCGAACCAAGGAACAAAACTAAAGGTAGATGAAACAAGCACCTTGGCTTGTAGCACGATGGCCGAACCAAGGGCAGGAATTTCTAGGAGATGAAGCATGCTCCTTGGTTTTTACCATGATGGCTGAAGCAAGGGCTAGAGTTTTAGGAGAGGAGGAAGAAGTAAGCTCCCTAGCCTATACTCTATGGCCAAACCAAGGGCTAGAGGAGAGCCATGAATCTCACATTTAAATTTGTAGCAAGCACGAGGCCTGACTCCTTCTCTCTTTGTGTGCTCCTATGTATTGTGTGTGTGACTTAAGAGTGGCGAGGAAAGAATGAAGAGCCGAGCCTAGAGCAACCAAGATGCCAACTATTTATAGGGCAGAGAGCAGCGGAGCATTGATACGCGTGCACCCACATCCTCCATCGCGGGAGATCATGGTAGCGTGGGCTGCTTTTCTTTTGTTTTTATTTTTTTTAATCACTAGCTAATCCCATGGTAGTTTGACTGGCCAACTCCACTATGTCTGTGCTAACCGGTGTGGGCTAAAGTCATTTTTTTCATTCTAATTAATATGTGGGCCTTACCATCACCCTACCCATATGCATGCATGCAGTATAACCATATTCTAAGGGGCTAGGCCTTAATCGACTATTAATTAACGGCTCATTAAGGTTTATGGTGTGGGTGTACACGTTAATTATTATTTTTTGCATGGAACTCAAGATCTAGAATTATATGTGATATGAGATGGATATTTGACAAAGTACACCGCATATATATTTCATTAGCACGATATTTTTTATGCGCCACGTCAATATTTCACCTTGTCGATGGAATAAGGCCAAACATTTACCATATAGTTGATACTTTGGCGATATTAGCGCCACTCATGACAATTTTATGTTGGCATTGTCATCGCTGGTGATGGCGTGCATGCATGCGGGCCATCTGTCCCGCTAATTATAACTTTATTGGGATATACACATTTTGCAGTTATTACCGCTCTTTTATTTATTTACCTTTTTCTTGTAATTTTGTATTGAGTGATCACAATTCATCAGTCATTTTCTCTGACTATTTGGCACTTTGCCATTTTTATTTTATAATTTGACTTTATCATATTTTGATAATAGATTTGCTTTGGCGAAATTCCATGTCAAAAGAGGCTTCAACATCTTGGAGATATTCAAAATGGGAAGAAATAAATGCTCATGTCGACCATGTTTATAGTATGTAGACTTCTGAAGTGATGTTCACAAACTTTCCGTCATTTGTGGTGTTTATTAATGAAGTGATGTTCATTTCTGAAGCAATAGATGGTGCTACAGTCTGGTTGCATGTAGCATGAACCAAAGCTATATTATTTTCCAGATGATTTCTAACTTGCAACGAATCTTCATATATGCATGTTGTAGACACCCATTGTTCATATCTACATGTTGGATACGCTCTTTGTTCATATCTGCTCATAGTTTCTAAACTGGAATTATATATACCTTTCGGAAGTGGGATCCCGCTTGTGCCCACTTATCCCACATAAGTTTTACTGAATTGTTGGCTATCACCCACCAAAGCATGTTGGGATTAAGTGCAATGTGGAGGGACGCCCATTATTAGTCCCACCTGCAGCCTGATTAGTATCAGGCCTATTGAGCTATCACTGGTGCTGGTTGATCCTCTTTAGCAAGCTAGCTCGGCCTTCATTGGCGCATTTTCTCGGCAACATCTTCTCTTTCCTTAGTCGTCAACTAGATATAAAGGGGTGCGAATAGGAATACGGTGTCTAGCTTTGTCTCTATCATGAGCAATTGGATTGGTACATCCTTCTTCCGTTCCATAATGTAGTGCACCCACACTTTTCGAGATTCAATTTTGACCATAAATTTAACCAACATGGATGACTACAGCGGGAGCATGATAGATATCTTTAAATTTGTATTTGGAAGAAGTTTTCAAAGATATAAATTTTCAGTAAAATTATTTATGTTTATGGTCAAGGTTGAATTTTGAAAAGAATGGGTGCACTACATTATGGAATGGACGAAGTACCAAATATATCCAGTGCGCCATTCCGTCTTGGTCCATGGAGACTGATAGCTCCATCTATTGACTATTTTCTCATGCCAACAAGATGCACTAGCCAGTAGAAGGTTGAAAAATCAATTGTAGAAATATCCCTACGAGGGGTCGGTTTATGGGTGCTTCTAAAAAGCCATCTCCAATGCTAAGGCACTTACACGGCTAGTCATATTTGGCGCGTAGGTCACTGAATAGCGAAGACCCTCGATCGCCTGGCCCTCTGCATGGCCGGCCCATTTCTTCCCCACCTATTTTGGGAAGGTTCTAGAACCCCTGGATTGTTTTTTTCATTTTCCTTTGTTTTTCTTCGGGCTTTCTCTTTCCTTTTCATTTTTCCTTTTTTCTTTCTTATTTACGTTTTCTATTTTTTGTTTTACTTTTAAAATTCACAAAATTTTTACAAGGATTCAAAAGTTTTTTAAAAATTATGAACAATTTTTTAATTCATGAACTTTTATGAAAACCACAAACAATTTTTAAATCATGAACATTTTTCAAAGTAGCAGACAGTTTTCAAAGTCGAGATCAACTTTTCAAATTCATGAATATTTCTTGAAACTAGTGGTTATATCTTAGAGGTCATAATTTTTCTCAAACTAACAAACATTTTTAAGAATTCAGTAACAATTTTTGTATTTTTGAACATTTTTTCGAATTCTTGGACATTTTTGTGAATAAAATAAATTAGTGAACATTTTTTTGAATTCAATAAAGTAGTGAACATTTTTTTTGAAATCACAAACATTTTTCAATTTTCATGAACATGTTTTGAATGAACTTTTTTAAAAAAGTTGGGAACATTTTCCAAAGACACAAACATATTTTTCAAATTTGTAAACGTATTTTAAAATTTGTAAACATATTTTCAAATTTGTGGACCTTTTTGGAAATTCATAAACACTCTTTGAACTTGCAAACAAATTTTTAATCCATGTATTCTTGAATTTAGAACATTGTTTGAAATTCTTGAACATTATATGAATTTGGATAATATTTTCGAATTCACGAACATTTATTGAATTCACCATCGTTTTTCAAAATCATGTTTTTTTAATTCGTGAACAATTTTCTAATTTTAGAACATTTTTTTGAACTCACGGGCATTTTATTAATCTATGTGCATTTTTTAATTTTTTATATTTTTTAAATTCATTTTTTTGAAATCCTGAACAATATGAAGCAAAAAAGACTGAAGGAAAAATGGAAAGGAATAAAATAGGGGCGCAACGCACCCGCACATGGGCGAGCCCAAATTGTGGGCGGGGGGAGGGAGGGGGTGCACGTTTCCTGCATATTCAGCGCGTAGGTCGCTAAATAGGAGGTTCCCCCTTACACTGGCAACAAAAAGAAAGAAATGAACCAAGCGCCTGGTGAAGAGCTTACCTTTGCATGCTAATAGCCTTTTCAGAGGCGTTTAGCCCACTTTCAGATGTGCTTTGTATGTATAAATAGCTCCAGGTGTCCGGACTCCAAAAGATGCAGCAACGCCCCATCAAATCCTGAGATTAAAGCGGGTTTTGGCGGAATGGCTGGGAACTTGATCTCCAGCGTATGGCATAAGTGTCACGTTGGAGATGATCTAACTCCCCTCTAGTGAGCGTCTTGCTCACCTCGCAGATAGGAGAGGTGTTGGGCCAAGCCCATGAAGAACGGCTCGTTGTACATTTTGCTGGGTTGTTTTTGCTGTTTTTTTTCATGGACCTTTTTTATATATTTCAGAAATGTTCTACAAGCTATATATTTGTAAAAAACTTTTTCTACAATGTATAAAAAGTTGTTCAACTTCTACTAAAACACATGGTCATCATCTACTAAGCGAATGTTCATCGTGTATTTCAGAGAAAAAATGTTTTATCGTGTGTTAAAAATGTCGACGCATGCAATAGGAAATATTCATCACATATTTTTTAAAATTCAAAGTGTAATTATATAAAGATTATCATGTACTCCCTCTGTAAACTAATATAAGACATTTAAGGTCTCTATTTTACAGAGGGAGTATTAAAGTTTATTCATCATGTATTAAAAACATGTCTGTATCACTAAAAGAAGTGTCCACACATTTAAAAATCTCCATGTGATTTTAAAAGGTGTACATGTCTTTCTAATAAATTTTCATGTATTATACAGAAAACTGCTCACACATTAAAAAACATATTCACATATTTTCATATAGAAAAAGGAAAAAGAAGTGTTCACACATTTTATAAACCTTGATTTGAGGGAAATAATTGTTGATGTATATTGTAAAAATATTCTGTAATTTTCAAGAAGTGTTCACACAGTTAAAATACTTCTTGAATTTTTAAAAAGTGTTTCAACATTTTCTTTATTTTATTGTTACAGTAGAAAATTTCAAAATTAATAAAAGGGAACAAAAAATAGAGAGAAAACGCGAAAATAAAAAATAAAGAAAAATGATGAACGGCCGGATGGGTTGGAAAGGAAAAACCCATACGAGATGGCTTGCAGGTAACGGAGCGATTTCAAAGTGACATGTCCCTGAACATGTGAGGAGTTCGGCCAAGCCCATGAACAACACCTCGTCGTTACCGTTTACAGGTACATACTCTACTTTGTACATTTTCCTGGTTATTTACTCATTGTTCTTTCATTCACCCTTTTTGTATATATTGTTGAAATGTTCTACAAACTACTTCCTCCATCCCTAAATATAATTTTTTTTAGAGATTCCACTATGGACTACATACGGAGCAAAATGAGTGAACTACACTCTAAAATATGTCTATATACATCCGTATGTAGTTTGTACTGAAATCTCTAAAAAGACTTACATTTAGGAATGGAGAGAGTATATATTTGTAAAATAATTTTTACAATGTATTAGAAATTGTTCAACTAGTACTAAAATAATGGTCATCATGTACTAGGAAAATGTTCATAGTGCATTTCATAAAAATGTTTTATCATTTATTAAAAATGTTCAAGCATGCACTAAAAAATATTCATCACATTTTTATTTGTTCATAGTACAACTAAAAAAAGGTTTATCATGTATTATTTTTTATTCAACATGTACTTAAAAATGTTTCTATAATTAAAAGAAGTATCCTCACATTTAGAAATCTTCATGTAATTTAAAAAGTGTTCATGCCTCTGAAATAATTTTTCATGTATTACATAAAAAAACTTCCCACACATTTAAAAAAATATTCATATATTTTCATATAGAAAAGGGGAAAAGAAGTGTTCACACATTTGAAAAACCTTGATTTGATGGGAAAAAGTGTTGATGTATATTATAGAAATATTCATGTAATTTTTAGGAAGTGTTCACACAGTTAAAATATTTCTTGAAATTTTAAGGAGAGTTTCAACATTTTATTTAAATCGTGTATTTGTTACAATAGAAAATAACAAATAATTAAAAGGGAACAAAAAGGAGAGAAAATGCGAAAATAAAAAATAAAAATAAATGATGAACGGCTCGATAGGTCGGAAAGAAAAACCTGAATTAGTATTGTTTTTGAGGGGAAAACCCGTACGAGTTGGCTTGCGCGTGACGAAGAGATTTCAAAGTGAACTATCCCTGCGACTGAGAGAGTCACCCGCGTAAACGCGACACGTATGAAATCTGTCTGAATCCCGCGCCAAGTCGGAGACGCGCGCTGGCGCTGCCCATAAAACAGCCCCGATCCTCCTCATCCTCGATCATTATCCTCCTCAATCCTCATCCTCGATCGCTCCTCTCATCCACCTCGATCTCCTCTGCTCCCGGCGCACACGAATCCCCGCCCCTCTGCCCTGATCTGCTCTCGGCGCGCGTTCTAAGCTCAGATCATACCGACAGCCATCCGCAAGCGCCCGGCGGCGGGACAAGAACCGCGCGTCCATGGCGGCAAGAAGCCCCGATACGCGTTCGGGAGCATCACCGACTACGAGAAGCTTGAGGTGCTCGGAGAAGGCACCTACGGCGAGGTGTTCAAGGCGCGCAACCGCCGCACCGGCAAGAAGGTCACCATGAAGTGGGTCCGCGGCAACGGGCCGGCGGACACGGCCCGCTGTTGACGCTCGAAAATGGCATGATCGCAAAGAGTGACTTGAGGCTATAATGAGATGATGTTAAAATTATGAGTTCATGTCACCACTAGATGGCTCTCTTCAAGCCGATCAAAATAAATATAGAGATGCTCCAAAACGAAGCTCATATGCAACAGATATGCCAATCTTAGACATGCTCGTATTGACACCAGATTAAAAATGGCATGGAACCTAATTAAGATGGCCTCTGATGGAAAAATTACAACTGCAAAGTTCTTCGTCTTGTCAAAACGGAGGATTTTGATATAAAGATCGTCCCCATACGAGGTCGTATGCAAAAGTTATAGGCAAAACCGTGCGCTGCAGCAATGTTGGCCGGATCATCCGGGTAATTGGAGCAGCAAGATTCCAGAAGGTTGACGCTGAAGCCGGATGATCTGGGTCATGTCCCGGATGATCTTGGTAAAGGCCGGACAATCCGGGCAATCATCTGGATGTTCGGACAAGTTTTTCTGCTGCAGACTTTAGAAAACGGCCCGAAACACCCTCAAGATAGCCTCAGATCAAAAAGGGTTCAACATGAAAATTGTGCGTCTCGTCGAGACGGTTGATTTTGATATAAAAACATCCGATGTTGTATGTGGATTCTAGAGCCAAAATAGTGAGCTGCTGTCAGAAAACTGGACTAGGCCGGATCATCCGGGCCTAGAGCCGGACATCCGGGCCGGAGGTCGTGAGAAGTCCGAGTTTGGTTAGATATTGATGATTTGGACGGCAAGGCAAGTCCTTTTCTTGTATGGGAAGTCCATCCGCCTCTTATATAGATAAGAGGTGACGGTCGATTGAACAACAACACACAATCGATCAATTCATCTACCACTTTTACCTTTACTTTTCCTTCTCCCTTGTTCTTCTTCTTCCTCGTTCTTCATTCGTTCTTCTTCGTTGCAGGGCGGCGAACATCGAGGCCCTTGGGGCGATCATGTCGACCTAGGGCAGCCCATAGCCGCCGCACGCCCCGACGGGGTCCCTCCCGTGCGTGTGGGGTTTCGGGTGCTCAAAAGCGCCCGTCGGATTGCTTGCGTACCGCGCTTCCGGACGGGTCTCCTTCGACATGAGCTGCGGTGCATCACCCTCGGCGTTGGAGGTACACGGTGACGTGTTTGTGTGCGAACACATTTTTGGCGACTCCGCTGGGGACGAAGCTTTGAACGGTCTCCGGCCCGTTCTTGCTACGAAGAGATCGTCATCTAGGGTTTGCAATCTACAAAGGTAACATGAACACCCAATTTCCCTTTGTAGATGCAAATAATTCATATGTTGTTCTAGATCTCCTAATGAGCATAATGTATCGGCTAGCCCTAGTTTTATCAATCATGCATCTAATTATGTGCAAGGGCCGATGCAAAATAATCTTCGTGATTCAAATTCTTATGATTTTAGCAACGAACAACATATGTATCCTAACTCTCATGCACTGGCAACCCCACAAATCCATATGCCGATGAACAACATGATGAGTTTGGTTAATCAATTTGAAACACCTCATGTTAAACTTCCCAATAGCATACAAGAAAGTGTTTCACCCTTTTATTCATCGGCAACTAATTTGCAATATGTAAATCCAACATTGCCGATGGATGGGAGAATTAGCCATGCTACTACTAGATATTCGGTCAGTTACTCTCATCCGTCATATGCTACACCTCATTTTAGTAATTTTTCGGCACCATATACAACTATAGATGCTCATAATTCGGCTCCGCACCTTCATGGTCATAGCCGAATAAGTGAAAATTTTCCAGGAGTGCACATGTCGTCATCTAATATTGTAGCATATGATGCATCCTCTATGCAATTGCATAATTTCGGCAACACCTCATTGCTGAAAGAATCTAAAAATATCGCGGAGCAATCCCTTACAGGATGAAGTGGCTACGTTAAAAAGGCATATAGCCCGAAATAACAAGATTAGTGCTATTTGCCTTGAAGAACATGATAAGGGGCTAGTTCCTGATTATAATGCAATAAGAGCTAGAGTTTTGCAAGAAGATGAATCTTTGCCAATTGATAGAATTGGCGGGCAAAAATATGGTTCTACAACAATGGATACTCCTTCACCTAGTACTATATCATATTATACACCCCCTACACTATTGCAAGGTTCCAGCAACACCCTTGTGTCATTGCCGAAAAAATCTAAAAGCATTGGGGGGCAATATATCCAGAGTGGGATGAAGTTGAGAAAAAGCTTAAAGCCAATTTTGCCGCTCGCCACCAGAAACAAATAGAAAAAGAATTGGCTCAGATAAAATAATCGTTGCCAATTGGTAGTATCAATGAAAAGAAGGATGATTCGGAACATGAAGGTGCTTCAGTTCAAAAAGCCGAATCAAGTAGTATATATTCTGAATCTATCAAATCCAAAGATGCAAGCATTATTAAGAAAGGGCATGGCAAGCATAGCAAAACAATCATGCTTGATTTTTTCGAAGTCAATGGAACCTACTTCCTGCCCTATGACTTCCGTGCGATAGAAATTGACAAGCCTCAAGGACAAGAACAAGTAGCTGAACAAAGTTCGGCTGACATGGATCTTCAAAGCAATGATGCACGGAATCAAGAAAAAGATGATGACAAGGTGTTGGGGAGCCATCCAAAGATGGAGCAAGATGTTCTTCAAGTCGCACCACCATCATGCTCTCCCAACATATTTGAAGAGGTATGGCTGTCAAGTAATTTACCTATTTTCAGATTTGGCCACAACTTTATTGTTGATGCATCTATTAGACAAATCCTCACAAGTAATTTTGAAAGACCAATGAAGAAGGGTAATTTACTTGTTAGCAATAAAATTGTTATTGAGCATATCGGTCAACCCATTGTGCCATTTATAAAGACCAATAATGACTTGTTGTTGCAGCCTGGGCTTTCCTCATTGCTTTATCTAGAGTTCGTATCTAATTGGGTAGATTTACTTGTTTATTACTCTTCTTTCATTTGGTCTCAACTGAGACATGTATGCTCTAACTATTATTGTTTCAGAAATTTAAAGCCAAGGTTAAATTCTTTTGAGAAAACCGATGTATTATGGTATCTTATCGAAAGACATCGGATATAGAGTGCAAAACACATTGAATAGCCGAATAGGGAGATTCCAAATCTGAAACATTCGTTTGCTTACCTCCAAAGCTGTTCGCACACCAAGATCGGCTAGAAAACAAAAAAGTATACCTTCGTTTCAAACATGTGTGATCAAATCTTTGATTTGTTGTTGAAAAATAATTACATTAGAATTCTTGATCACTGCATCAAGCCATCAAACCAAGGACGAATGTATTGCAGGTTGCATCATTCGTTCAAACATAATTTTGAGGATTGCAATACATTTCGTCAAATAGTTAAATCGGCCATTGAAAAAGGACGATTGAAATTTGTTGAGACACCAAGAGATGACCAGTCTATTCCGATTGGTCCTGATGGCAAAAAATTTATGCATCGGCTGCTTCAAGCCGGTCCATTTAAAGAGAAGGTAAAAACTGCAGGTGACGGATCAAGCTTTCAAGAAGAGAAGCTGTTGAAGAGCATAATAAACATAATCTTGAGGGCGATAATTCCATCGAAGCTACAATGCAGACGCCAAGGACTGGGGGGCAGCAAGAAAATCCAACGATCAATGAAAGCAAACCAAAAGAAAACAAAGGCCAAAATAAGCGCAAGTGTAAGAGATCAAAAATCACCTTCGCTGAAATATTGGAAAAATATCAAAAGAAGAGTGAGGAGAAGAATGCTTATCGGCCGAATCATGCAAAGAAACCAAGATTACCCCCAAGGCGCAAATATAAGGATTGGTATTGGCAAAGTGAGAATTTTTATGCAACATATTCATATCCTTATTTTGGGCCGCCAATGCCAATGTCGTGGATGCCTCCCCATGCTCATGTAGATCCATCTCCATCATGGGACAGGTATATTACAAGGGCACATTCTCAATCTTATTTTAGACCATCTCACCAATATTATGCAGCTCCGAGAAAAACAACATTTAAACAATCATATGTTAAAGACCGTTTCAATCATAAGGAATCGGTCCGGAGCTCAAGTAAGAAGAAAGAGGTAGTCAAGCAAGTTTACCACGTAAAAAAAGATGGTCGTAAGAGTGCTACTTCGAATTTGAACTCAAATGAAAAAGATCCAATGAAAATGTTGACATTGGCTACTACATGCAATGAGATGAAGCAATCAATTGTTGAGAGTCAATCAAGTGCCAAATATGAAGAGAAGAAGTTGAGAGTGCACAAGGTAAAACAAGAATTGCCATCGCTTCAAAGAAAATCACAGACGGAGTGCCCACTCGGCTTATCATATTGGCAAAAAAAGAAATTACAAAAACTTAGTGCACAAGAACTTGAGGAAAGGAATATGGCATGGGTTCCCAAAGGAAGTGCTCAAAATAAGAATTATGTGCAAGCTTCCATTACAAGAAGTGCGGCAAAGGTGAATAAGGAAAAGAGTGAAAACTATGAAGGACCAAGCTGAAGGTTTCAGCATCTTCGGTCTACACATTATCCATATTCTTCAACTATGCCATTAACGCCTATGCCATGAAATTCGTCATCAGGTATGATTGGTAACCCTCAATGGGCTTATTTTAATCCATGGATGCAATATAATTTCTTACATCATGAAAGGGTATTACCAAATCACTATACGTTTGATTAGCTACAAGTTTGTTATTGATCCAAAAGGCCGAAATACTTGATTCGTCTCATTTGTTTGTTTTGGTCATATGTGTTGAACGAAGTTTACATGGTAATGGCCGATATTTATCTATCGTCCTAAGAATATATCAATGCATGGCCGGTGTAGTATTCTGACATCGTCCTTAGTTTGATTGGAGAGCGAGACAAGATACATGCTCATGGAAATTTATATTTGAATGGAGTTGAGACATCATGACCGATGTCATTGAATACATGCTGCATAGACCAATTAATAGTTGCAGAATTGGCTAGTGGGCTTATATTTTGTTTGGATATGATTTGGCTTATGCATCTTTGAGATCTATAAGAGGCCAAATCATAGATAATTTTATTACTGAACATCAGATTAATGACATGCATAATATTGATATTAGCCTTATCTCTCTAGTACTATGGAGATTATGTTTTGATGGCTCGGTTAGTAGCAATGGCCAAATTGTTGGTGTCGTTTATATATCTCCTTATGGTACTATTTTTGAAGCCTTGTGCCGCTTAGAATATTTTTATGCACAATTAATCAAAGCCGAATATGCATTGTTATTCGAATTGAATCTTTTCCTTACTATAGGTGCTATACATATTGAGGCTTTTGGTGATTCGTTATGAGTAGTGCAACAAATATCCAGGGTTACCAATGTTTTGAGGAATCACATATAATTTATCTTGAGGCACGTCTAGATGTAATATCCTCCTTGGGTGGCTTTGAAATTATTCCCACATCTAGACATGACAATTCAAAAGAGTTGGCACAACAAAGCATCCGGCTACTATGTTACTCATGGTGCATTGTATTTCTATCAATAGCCGATGCTTAGTCTCGTCAGAATAGGTAAGGTCGAACCAAAGTCCACCGCTTCGGCCACTAATGAATTTTTCTTATGCAGGCGAAAGTAAGGATTGGAGAAAGTTTATTGTTGATTATCTGCAAAATCCTAGGAAAGGGGTGAATAATATGGTACTTAGGATGACCTTGAGACACATATCTATGGAACTTTATCATTGGATTGTTAATGGAGTTGAGAAGGTTTCACCAAAGTTTGCATCAAGGATTCAATCAAATAATGGCCGATATATATTTATCGCCCTAAGCACATGCAAAGTGGCCGATGGAGTGTTGACAACGTCCTTATAACCAACACGGTACAAGTTATTTTTCGGCACGCTAGCTTTGCCAAAAAAATAGGGGGGCATGTGTTGACGCTCGAAAATGGCATGATCGCAAAGAGTGACTTGAGGCTATAATGAGTTGATGTTAAAATTATGAGTTCATGTCACCACTGGATGGCTCTCTTCAAGCCGATCGAAATAAATATAGAGATGGCTCTCTTCATGTCACCACTTACATGACATCTTTTGTCCTACCCTCCCATGGCAGCGGGGTCCTATTGGAAACTAAGGGATATTAAGGCCTCCTTTTAATAGAGTACCGGACCAAAGTATTAACACTTAGTGAATACATGAACTCCTCAAACTACGATCATCACCGATAAATATCCCAATTATTGTCACTTCAGGGTTAACAGATCATAACACATAATAGGTGACTATAGACTTGCAAGATAGGATCAAGAACTCACATATATTCATGAAAACATAATAGGTTCAGATTTGAAATCATGGCACTCGGGCCCTAGTGACAAGCATTAAGCATAGCAAAGTCATAGCAACATCAATCTCAGAACATACTGGATACTAGGGATCAAACCCTAACAAAACTAACTCGATTACATGGTAAATCTCATCCAACCCATCACCGTCCAGCAAGCCTACGATGGAATTACTCACGCACTGTGAGCATGATGAAATTGGTGATGGAAGAAGGTTGATGATGATAACAGCGACGGATTCCCCTCTCTGGAGCCCCGAACGGACTCCAGATCAGCCCTCCCGAGAGAGTTTAGGGCTTGGCGGCGGCTCCGTATCGTAAAACGCGATGAACCCTTCTCTCTGATTTTTTTCTCCCCAATCGTGAATATATGGAGTTGGAGTTGAGGTTGGTGGAGCTCCAGAGGGCCCACGAGGCAGGGGGTGCGCCCAGGGGGGTAGGGCGCGCCCCCCACCCTCGTGGACAGGGTGTGGGCCCCCTGGCGTTGATTCTTTCGCCAATATTTTTTATTAATTCCAAAAAGTTGCTCCGTGGATTTTCAGGTCATTCAGAGAACTTTTATTTCTGCACAAAAATAACACCATGGCAGTTCTACTGAAAACAGCATCAGTCCGGGTCACTTTCATTCAAATCATGCAAGTTAGAGTTCAAAACAAGGGCAAAAGTGTTTGGAAAAGTAGATACGACGGAGACGTATCAGGTTGCGGTACTACCTCAAAGGGTTGCGGTACTACTGCTTGTGAGCGGTACTAAAAAAATACATCCGTGCCTACCACCGCTGGACTTGTGACGAGTTTTTGGTCCGGAGCGGTAGTAAAAAATTACATCCGCTCATGTCCACGGTAGTACCGCTCCAGCCTTTTCACAACACCAAAACTGCCACAACTTCTGCAAACGGACTCCGAATTCAACTAAACCAAGTTTGTTGGAAAGCTAGCAACAAGGGCTAACACAATCTTGATATAACTAACAATAAGAAGGAAATTAGAAAAGGCCCAAGAGAAAATGGTGAGAACCCTTCCTCAAAAAAGACCGGTAAAACCTCCAACACCGAAAACGCGATAGAAGAAGCATAAGAAATCCGTTTTCAATGTACTAGAGCTTGTCACGAAGATAACCACAAGCTCTAAAACCTAAAAATAAAATACAAATAAGAATCAAGAAATATGGTGCAAGGATGCAATGGTTTGAGCTCTCGACAAATGATACGATCACGCTACTCAATTGAGAGCCCCCTTGATAATACGGCTATCGATCCTATAACCCGGTCTCCAAACTATCACCATGTGACCGGTAAAATATAAAACCTATCAAGGGCAAACATTTGCCTTGCACGAAGTCCACTTGAGCTATATGATGACGATCTTGACTCCCTCAAGTTGGACCACCTTTCTTGATTGCGTTGGGTCGATGAAAACTAGATGATTGCTCCCCCATACTCCACTATGGGTGAGCCACTCTTCGGCACATCTTCACAAGTCCATTGACACCACAATGGATGGCAAGCATCAAGAACTTGATCTCTTCATGATGCTCCACTTGAACTTGAGCACGACAATCTTGATGACGATCACCACTTGATGTCATCCTCTCCATTGGTTGAGTGATATCTTCCTCTTGACGCAAGCCCATGAACACGTACCTAACCCCACATAGAACTCTCACATAGACCATGGGTTAGTACACAAAGCACAATGTACAATGCTTACCATACCATGAGATCACTTGATCCCACTCGGTGTATCTTCTACGCTTTGTGTGATGATCAACTTGAATCACTCTCTGTACTTAGTCTTGATCAACCTTGACTCTTTCCAACTCTATGACCAATCTTTGGATAATTCCTTAATACCACCTTGGTCAACTCAAAAACTCCTTGAAACCAACACATGTACTTCAAGAAATGCCTATGGACAAATCCTTCAAATATAACTCAATGCAACCATTAGTCCATAAAGAATGTCATCAATTACCAAAACCACACATGGGGGCACTGCATGTCCTTTCACTTTGCATGCTAATAGCCTTTTCAAAGGCGTTTAGCCCACTTTCAGATGTTCTTTGTACGTATAAATAGCTGCAGGTGTCCGGACTCCAAAAGATGCAGCAACGTCACATCAAATCCTGAGATTAAAGCGGGTTTTGGCGAAATGGCTGGGAACTTTATCCCCAACGTATGGCATAAGTGCCACGTCGGAGATGGTCTAACTCCCTTGTAGTGAGCGTCTCGCTCACTTCGCCGATAGGAGAGGTGTTGGACCAAGCCCATGAAACGGCTCGTTGTTACCGCCTATAGCTACATGCATGTACATTTTGCTGGGTTTTTTTTGCTGGTTTTTTTTCATGGACCTTTTTTTATATATTTCAGAAATGTTCTACAAGCTATATATTTGCAAAAAACTTTTTCTACAATGTATAAAAAGTTGCTCAACTTCTATAAGAACATGGTCATCATCTACTAAGCGAATGTTCATCATGTATTTCAGAGAAAAAAATGTTTTATCGTGTGTTAAAAATGTCCAAGCGTGCAATAATGAAATATTCATCACATATGTTTTTAAATTCATAGTGTAATTATATAATGATTATCATGTACTCCCTCTGTAAACTAATATAAGACATTTAAGGTCTCTATTTTATAGAGGGAGTATTAAAGTTTATTCATCATGTATTTAAAACATGTGTGTATCACTAAAAGAAGTGTCCACACATTTAAAAATCTCCATGTAATTTTAAAAGGTGTTCATGCCTTTCTAATAATTCTTCATGTATTATATAGAAACTGTTCACACATTTAAAAAACATATTCACATATTTTCATATAGAAAAAGGAAAAAAGAAGTGTTCACACATTTTAAAAACCTTGATTTGAGGGAAAATAATTGTTGATTTATATTGTAGAAATATTCTGTAATTTTCAAGAAGTGTTCACACAGTTAAAGTACTTCTTGAATTTTTAAGAAGTGTTTCAACATTTTCTTTATTTTTTTGTTACAATAGAAAAATTTAAAATTAATAAAAGGGAACAAAAAAGAGAGAGAAAACGCGAAAATAAAAAATAAAAATAAATGATGAATGGCCGGATGGGTTGGAAAGGAAAACCCATACGAGATGGCTTGCGGGTGACGAAGCGATTTCAAAGTGACTTGTCCCTGAACATGTAAGGAGTTGGGCCAAGCCCATGAATAACACCTCGTCGTTACCGTTTACAGGTACATGCTATGCTTTGTACATTTTCCTGGTTAGTTACTCATTGTTCTTTCATTCACCCTTTTTGTATATATTGTTGAAATGTTCTACAAACTATATATTTGTAAAATATTTTTTACAATGTATTAGAAATTGTTCAACTAGTACTAAAATAATGGTCATCATGTACTAGGAAAATTTTCATAGTGTATTTCATAAAAATGTTTTATCATTTATTAAAAATGTTCAAGCATGCATTAAAAAAATATTCATCACATTTTTATTTGTTCATAGTACAATTTAAAAAAATATTTAACATGTATTATTTGTTATTCATCATGTACTTAAAAATGTTTCTATAACTAAAAGAAGTATCCTCACATTTAGAAATCTTCATGTAATTTAAAAAGTGTTCATGCCTTTGAAATAATTTTTCATGTATTACATAAAAAAACTTTTCACACATGTAAAAAAATGTTCATATATTTTCATATAGAAAAGGGGAAAAGAAGTGTTCACACATTTGAAAAACCTTGATTTGATGGAAAAAAGTGTTAATGTATATTATAGAAATATTCATGTAATTTTTAGGAAGTGTTCACACAGTTAAAAAATTTCTTGAAATTTTAAGGAGTGTTTGAACATTTTCTTTAAATCTTGTATTTGTTACAATAGAAAATAAAAAAATAATTAAAAGGGAACAAAAAGGAGAGAAAACGCGAAAATAAAAAATAAAAATAAATGATGAACGGCTCGATAGGTCGGAAAGAAAAACCTGAATTAGTTTTGTTTTTGAGGAAAAAAACCCGTACGAGTTGGCTTGCGCGTGACGAAGAGATTTCAAAAGTGAGCTGTCCCTGCGACTGAGAGTCACCCGCGTAAACGCGACGCGTACCAAATCTGTCTGAACCCCGCGCCAAGTCGGAGACGCGCGCTAGCGCTGCCCATAAAACAGCCTCGATCCTCCTCATCCTCGATCCTTATCCTCCTCAATCCTCATCCTCGATCGCTCCTCTCATCCACCTCGATCTCCTCTGCTCCCGACGCACACGAATCCCCGCCCCTCTGCCCTGATCTGCTCTCGGCGCGCGTTCTAAGCTCAGGTCATGCCGACGGCCATCCGCAAGCGCCCGGCGGCGGGACAAGAACCGCGCGTCCATGGCGGCAAGAAGCCCCGATACGCGTTCGGGAGCATCACCGACTACGAGAAGCTTGAGGTGCTCGGAGAAGGCACCTACGGCGAGGTGTTCAAGGCGCGCGACCGCCGCACCGTGTTAGACTATGTATAGCTTCTGTACCTACGTACGTATATGGTACATATTGTAACACAACCATTATATATAATGAGATAAGCCACCCCTAGAGGGTTGTGCTGGTTCCCCAAAACTTATTGTCTTACATGGTATCACGCTAGGTTACGATCGCTTCCGCTTCTAAACCCTAATACCCGCACCGCCGCCGCAGCCGCCGCCGCCTTCACCGCCGCCGCCGCGCCACCGATCGCGCCGCCGTCATGTCGAGCGCCGCCACCACCGGTTCCACTGCTGCGGGCTTCCTCCCGGCCTCTCTTGCGGCTCTGCTCAACCTCCCGCTCGATGCCGTCTCTGTTCCGGCTCCGATCGGGACAAGGAGCATCGGCTCCGTCTTCTCCACGCCGCCGGCGCCCTCGCTTGGGCGTGACCTCGTGGTCCACACCGCGGCGCCGCCGTCCGCTGCGGACTCCGCAGGCGTCGTCCTGCCGCTCCTGCCGCAAGCGGATCACACTGCCCCGCTGGCGGGGTTGGCGGCGTCCGCCCCGGCCGCGGGCCTTGCGGCGTCCGCACCGGCCGCGAGCTTTGCGGCGCCCGCCCTGGCTGCGGTCCCGCCTCCTCCCGCATCGGCTTCGGTGCCTCCGGCTGCCTCCATGGTGTTTGCACCCCAGGCAGCCTCCTCGATGGGATTGTCTTCGCCGCCGCCGTTTCACTTTGGTCATCTCATCACCATCAAGCTCTCCGCCGACAACTACATCTTCTGGCGTGCGCAGGTTCTCCCGCTCTTGGGGAGTCACTACCTGCTAGGCTACGTCGACGGATCGCTTCCCTGCCCACCCGCGCTGGTAGACAGTGTGCACGGTCCGGTCTACAATCCGGCCCATCGCGTCTGGACGGGGCAGGACCAGGCGAACCTCTCCTCCATCCAGGGGTCGCTCTCGCCGGCAGTTGCCGGCCTTGTTGTCTTCGCGAAGACGTCTCATGAGGCCTGGACCATCCTTGAGCGCACCTTTGCAGCGCAGTCCCAGGCTCGTGTCTCTGCACTCCGTCGTCAGCTTGGAGAGTGTCAGAAGCTTGACTCCACTGCCACTGAGTTCTACAACAAGGTCAAGGGCCTCGCTGACACATTGGCCTCCATTGGACAGCCCCTCACCGACTCCGAGTTCAACTCGTTTATTGTCAATGGTCTTGATGAGGAGTATGATGCCTTAGTCGAGATCATCAATGAGCGGGGCAACTCGACACCCATGCTGGCACACGAGGTTTTCTCTCGGCTCCTTCTCACTGAGCAACGGGTCGAGACTCGCTGCACCAGGGGCACTGGCTCCCTCTCGGCCAACGCCGCCACCAAGGGTGGCCGCTCTTCTTCATCACCCCGGTCTCCCTTGGGGCTGCCACCGTCGCCCGCCTCGGCCCCCCCACCTACTGCGACCTTACCGAGGGCTGGCGGTCCACGTGTGTGTCAGCTTTGTGGCCGCGATGGGCACTGGGCCTCCAAGTGTCATAAGCGCTTCTAGCGAAGCTTCCTTGGTCTTGGCAATGACGGCAAAGATACACGCAACAATGCCCGTCAGGTCGCCATGGCTGATCGTCCCGCGCCGCAGAAGCAACAGGGACACACTCAGTCCTACTCCATCGATCCACACTGGTACATGAACTCTGGGGCGACAGAGCATCTAACCAGCGAGATGGGGAAGCTTCACACTCGTGAACCCTATCATGGCTCCGACAAGATCCACACCGCCAATGGAGCAGGTATGCACATCTCTCATATTGGTCAAGCATCTCTTCTCACTAGACATGCCAATAGGAGTCTTCAGCTTCACAATGTTCTTCGAGTTCCATCTGTGACCCGTAATCTTCTTTCAGTTCCTAAACTCACACGTGATAATAATGTGCTTTGTGAATTTCACCCTTTTGATTTTTTTATTAAGGATCGGGGCATGAGGGACATTCTTCTTAGTGGGCGGTTGTGCCAGGGCCTCTACCGTCTGGAGCATCCTGGTGTCGCTCGTGTTTTCAGTGGAGTTCGGGTCTCTCCGTCACAGTGGCATGCTCGTCTTGGTCACCCGGCCACACCTATTGTCCGTCATATTTTGCGTCGTCATGAGCTTCCTAGTTTGTCTAGTCATAAAGATGTAGCCGTGTGTGATGCTTGTCAGCAGGGGAAGAGTCATCAACTTCCTTTTTCGGAGTCCAGTCGTGAGGTGAAACATCCTTTAGAACTTGTGTTTTCAGATGTATGGGGTCCTGCTCAGACTTCTGTCAGTGGTCATAATTACTATATCAGTTTCGTTGATGCTTATAGTCGCTTTACCTGGCTTTACCTTATTAAACGCAAATCTGATGTGTTTGATATTTTTGTTCAGTTTCAAAAACATGTTGAACGTCTTCTCAAGCACAAAATTGTTCATGTCCAGTCAGACTGGGGGGGCGAGTATCGCAACCTCAACTCTTTCTTTCAGTCGCTTGGGATAGCTCATCCTTTAGCATGTCCACATACACATCAGCAGAATGGTTCAGTCGAACGTAAGCATCGTCATATTGTTGAAGTTGGTCTTACTCTTTTGGCCCATGCATCTGTTCCGTTTTGGTTTTGGAGTGATGCTTTCGCCACTGCATGCTTTCTCATCAACCGTACTCCTACTCGTGTTTTAAACATGAAGACTCCCATTGAGGTTCTCCTTAATGAACAACCTGATTATACCTTTCTCAAGGTATTTGGGTGTGCTTGCTGGCCGCATCTTCGTCCATATAACAAGCGCAAGCTTGAGTTTCGTTCTAAGAAGTGTGTTTTTCTTGGCTATAGCTCTCTTCATAAAGGTTACAAATGTCTTCATGTTCCCACTAATCGTGTCTATATATCTCGGGACGTCGTGTTTGATGAGCATGTTTTTCCCTTTGCCAACCTTCCTATGTCCACTGTCAAACCACCATCCCTGCATTCATCCTCTGTTGCTTCTGACCAATTTGATGATGTTGCATACTCTCCTTTGCTGTTACCTAACCATGATGCAGGAACCGGACGTGGAGCTCGTTTGGAGCTGTTGGAGGATTCACCATCATCATCGTCGTCTTCTGGTGGGCACGTCGATCGCCCTATGTTGCATGGCATCGATTCGCGTGCCCATGCATGGTCACCCGACGAGCCCGTCGCGCCGAGCATCTCCACTGCTCGGTCCGTTTCGCCAGCGGCCGCCGAGTCGCCCGCGGCTCGGCCCATCACGCCGTCTTCGCCTGCGGCTCGGCCCGTCACGCCGTCTTCGCCCGCGGCTCGGGTCCTCACGTCGCCTTCATCAGCGGATCGGCCCGCGACACCGGCCGCGCCACGGCCCACTATGCCGAGCTCGCCATCGGCCCGGTCTGTGATGCCGGAGTCGCCAGCTGCTTCGTCTGCTCTGCCGGTTTCGCCGGTGGGTCGGCCTTCTTCGCCAACCGAGTC
>NC_041381.1:170058773-170128906 GCF_002162155.2 Triticum dicoccoides
CCGTCCTCCAGCCCGTTGCAGGCTGCTCCGTCGACCTCGGTGGTTCCTGTGTCCCGACCACATACACGCAGTCGCAGTGGCATTTTCAAACCTAAGGAACGTAAGGATGGTACGGTTGCTTGGTTGGCTGCTTGTTTGGCTGCTGCTGTTGCGGATCCATCTTTTGAGCCTCGCTCATATCAGGCTGCCCTGCGCATTCCACATTGGCGAGAGGCTATGGAGCAGGAGTTTCATGCTCTTCTTCGTAACAAGACATGGACTCTCGTTCCTCCACCACCACGGGTAAATGTTATTGACTCAAAATGGGTATTCAAAGTGAAGAAGCATTCGGATGGATCTATTGAGCGTTACAAAGCGCGACTTGTTGCTCGCGGTTTTCGGCAGCGTCATGGTCTTGACTATGAGGACACCTTCAGTCCTGTCGTCAAGCCTACCACTATTCGGCTTCTTCTCTCCATTGCTGTTTCTCGTGGTTGGTCACTTCGTCAACTTGATGTGCAGAATGCTTTTCTACATGGATTTTTGGAGGAAGAGGTTTATATGAAACAGCCGCCTGGTTTCTCTGATCCTGATCGTCCTGACTATATCTGTCGTCTTTCCAAAGCACTATATGGTTTGAAGCAAGCTCCTCGTGCCTGGCATGCCCGCCTTGCCTCTGCCCTTTGTGCTCATGGGTTTGTGCCGTCTACTGCTGACACTTCGTTATTTCTTCTACAGAAGCCAGAAGTCACTATGTATCTTTTGGTATATGTCGATGATATTATCCTTGTCAGCTCTTCTCAGTATGCTGCTGATGCTCTTGTCTGCTCTCTTGGTGCTGATTTTGCGGTCAAAGATCTTGAGAAGCTTCACTACTTTCTTGGAGTTGAGGTCACTTCTCGTGCTACTGGTCTTATCCTTACGCAGAAGAAGTACTCCTTGGAGTTGTTACAGAGAGCTGGCATGCTGAAGTGCAAACCGACCACCACACCCATGTCGTCTACCGACAAGATAACAGTTGTTGATGGTGAGCTTTTGTCTCCTGCGGATGCCACAGAGTACAGGAGCATTGTTGGTGGACTTCAGTACTTGACGATCACGAGACCAGATATCTCTTATGCTGTTAACAGGGTTTGTCAGTATCTTCAGGCTCCCAGAGATACTCATTGGGCTGCTGTTAAACGCATTCTTCGTTATGTTCAGTTCACCCTGACATTTGGTATGCATATTCGGCCGACTTCCTCTCGGGTCCTTTCGGCCTTCTCTGATGCAGATTGGGCTGGTAGCCCAGATGACAGGCGATCCACGGGGGGTTATGCAGTATTCTTTGGCTCTAATTTGATCGCCTGGAGTGCTCGGAAACAGGCTACTGTGTCACGTAGCAGTACTGAAGCTGAGTACGAGGCTGTGGCTAATGCTACTGCAGAGATTATTTGGGTGCAGTCTTTGCTTCAGGAGTTGGGTTTGTCTCAACCACAGCCTCCTATTCTTTGGTGTGATAACATCGGTGCTACATACCTTTATGCAAATCCAGTATTTCATGCCCGAATGAAACACATTGAAGTTGACTATCACTTTGTACGGGAACGTGTATCACAGAAGCAACTCCAGATCAAGTTTATCTCATCTAAGGATCAACTTGCAGACATCTTCACTAAGCCTTTACCGCTGCCACAGTTTGAGGCTTGTAGGCGCAATCTTACCCTTCTCAGTTCTTTAGAAAGTGGCTAAGATTGAGGGAGGGTGTTAGACTATGTATAGCTTCTGTACCTACGTACGTATATGGTACATATTGTAACACAACCATTATATATAATGAGATAAGCCACCCCTAGAGGGTTGTGCTGGTTCCCCAAAACTTATTGTCTTACGCACCGACAAGAAGGTCGCCGTGAAGTGGGTCCGCGGCAACGGGGCCGGCGGACACGGCCCGCCCGACATCCGCGCGGTCACCCGCGAGGCCGGCTGCCTCGGCGCGTGCCGGGGTCACGAGTCGATTATCGAGATCTTGGATGTGGCGACGGATGCCGAGACAGGGGACGTGTTCCTCGTCATGGAGCTCGTCGCCGACGGCCGCACCCTCCGCGAGTCGCTCTGGAGGCCTGTATCCGAGGACGTGACCCGCGTGATGATGGAGCAGCTCCTGGATGCGGCAAAGAAGATACATGGAGCCGGCCTCATCCATCGGGACTTCAAGCCGGAGAACGTCATGGTCGGCTTCTTCGGCGGGCTCAAGGTCGGTGACTTTGGGTCGGCGATTCGGGCGAAGCCGGCCGGAGTGCCCTATGAGGAGTGCTGTGTCGGCACCCTGATTTACACATCGCCGGAGCAGCTGGAAGGCAACCGGTACTACGGCCAGGCCGTGGACATGTGGGCGCTTGGGTGCATCATGGCGGAGATGTTGGCCGGCGGGACCCTCTTCGTGGCGGAGACAGAGGAGGAGCTGCTTGCCGAGATCTACAAGCTGCGAGACCAGATCACTTCTACGGGGAAGCTGGATTTGGAGTTCTTGGAGGAGCTTTCAGAAGCCGGGCGTGAGGTCCTGACCGGCCTGCTTGCCTTCAACCCCGACGAGAGGATGACAGCGGCGAAAGCGCTCGAGCACCGGTGGTTCAGCAAGCCCAAGGCAGCAGAGCACCCTGGCTTTGTGACGTTGATGAGTTAATTAGCTTGATCTAGCAACTGATAGATGCAGTGCCAGTGGTTAATTATTTCATTGCACTGCGGCTGAGTTAGCTTAATTACTGTGTTGTGTTATTATGTACTGTAGCAATTAGTTGCAGGAAACTTAGTTATGGGTTATTACTTGATGTAATTCTTTGACTTGAGCAATCAATGGACTACTGTAGCATGGAAATTACTTGATGTCCGAACAATATCTATGCTGATGGCGTGCTAGAAATGGAGTTGGCTAAAAGAACTCCATTTTACGCATCGTGGTGATAGTAGTGCATCTGGTTGTGCTTCTGAATCTGATTGAGCTTTTCTATAATCGGTCTGAATATGCCAAGCTTCTGAATCTTGTTGAAAAGAATTGATCTTGAGGTAACGGTGATTGCTGCTAAGCTTCTGAATCTTGTCCGAATCTGCTAAGCTTCTGAATCTCATTGAAAAAAAATCTGGTTGTGAGTAACAGATGTGAAGTCCAAGGAAGAAACAAATCTGGTTGAATTTCATGGGTTCAGAGCAACGCACATGAAATTTGCACAACAGTAAACAGGCAATCAAGTTTTTCTATAACTAGTGAAAACTTAAATTCTCTGCTGTGAACTGTGAACAGTTTGATCTGTTGCTATAGATAATTCTTGGAAGCCTACTTACTTCTGTTCAACAGTCAAAGCTTGTCTAGTGGTAACCGATTCCTCTAAAAGAAGATGGCAACAGATAATACAAGGATAGAAAAGATGGCAACAAATGTGCTTCATACATATGTTTTCTGGTCCTTTGAAAAGGTCTTCTAATTATTCAGAATTATTCATGCATTGTTTATTTTATTGTCTCGAATTGTTAAGTTAAGAATGGATGCTTGCATTTCCTTTTGGGAAAAAAGAGAGGAGCAAATAATGGATTTGAGCTTTGCCGAAACATTATACTGTCTAGAAAATTCATGGCAACAGGGCCAATGGTTGAACATACAAATCTTTTTCAAGTATTATTCGTGTACTCAATAATTCTTTCTTCTTCTGGGTGGTTTGGGGTTTATTTTTGGGATGATTCATTGAAATCGGGGAAGACCTTGTCATGCTTATTTGGAGGCACTAGGGTGAATTAATTCTGATCCCAGTCTATATTTTACTCAAAGTAAGTCAGTCTAGCGTTTGCTGTACTACTGGCCGAACATATACTATTTGCTACTCCCTCCGTCCCATAATGTAAGACGTTTGTCAAAAAACGACAAACGTCTTACATTATGGGACGGAGGGAGTAGCTTTTATTGTTACCTCATTTTTACCCTATGCCGCTCTGGAATCGGACTAAATCTTATGATAATGATGGAGACTGTTGGTACTTTAGGTGGGCTCATCAGAACTGAATCTTAATGCATGGCTGTACGGGCTAAAGTTATAGTTTAAAGGCAGCAACTATACTAGTGTGTGCTGCAGAAATGTATGCAATCTACCTTGTGCCTTGCAGGCATAGGAACACTTGATTGTCATGAGTGTGCCTCTTGGTCTATTATAATACAGTACTAGAGATGAGAATGGATGGAGTTCATTTTTTTTTTGAAACGCGGTCCCTTAGGGCCCGATTCATTAAAAAAGGTTGAAGAGAGTTGCCCAGATGATAATGGATGGAGTTCATTTACCTTGTCATACTTTTTTAAAACACGGGCGAAAACCGTTACAACATGCCCACAGAAGAAGGCACACGACCAACCTGGCACCCACAAGACAAACACACACCGCCGAGGAAAGGACACCATCGAGGCTGCCTGCAATGTCATCATCGTCACCTCTGCCCGAGCAAGCGACTCCGACTTCGTCGTTGACGACCCGTCAAGACCCCTCCGAACGAACAGTACACAGAACCCTGCCGGCCTAGGCCAAACAATCGACAGCACACGTCGAGGACGAGGCAGCTCCGACTTTGATGACGAGCCTCG
The DNA here is from genome assembly GCF_002162155.2 of Triticum dicoccoides. Classification (NCBI taxonomy): domain Eukaryota; kingdom Viridiplantae; phylum Streptophyta; class Magnoliopsida; order Poales; family Poaceae; genus Triticum; species Triticum dicoccoides. Next base: position 170,063,356 of record NC_041381.1, read on the forward strand.
CAGGAGAAAAGGAGAACGCCTTGCACCGACAAAGTCCAATCTGCCCATTGCTTGGCATCATTGCCGCAGTGTCGCCCCGCAATACCGCAGCTCCGACTTCAACCTCAGGAACATGCCAGACGGTCGACGACGAAGGCAAGCCATGACCCTGCTCATCTTGCAACCATCATCGTCGCCACACAAGTCGCAACACAACAACCGCACTACCAGCCGGGCAGCTGTCGACCACGATGTCATGCACGTCCAGCCTCAAGGAAGAGCGAGAGGGATCACGATCTTTAAGGCGGCGCCCTCAAGAGGGAAAGCGGTGTTGGAGACGTCGCCGCCACCCTATCCTACAAGAGGATCTTGGCTTTCACCCGAAGAGCTTGATCTAGGAGATGAGGATGCGCGGATCTCCCCAGCGGCGCCTCCAAGAAGGATGACGATGCCCACAGGTGTCGTCGCCGGCGGCCAGTAACCCAGGCCAGACTTTCGCCTGGAACAACACAACCTCACTCCGACGCAGTTGGCGACGCCAACCAGCACCTCCATCGCCCGAGCCTCCACTGACCCGCACACCCTGCATAGCGCCCGCACCATCACCAAACAGGACCACCACCACACCTTGCTGCCATTGAAGCTTCCCAGCAGCACTGGCGGCGTGCCAAATCTGGTCGCTAGCCAGACCCAGTAGCCCTCCTCCACAGGGCAGCCACAAGAGGAGCACGACCCCAGCCAGCGACCTGCACGCAAGAAGCGCGTCGCCTGCGAGCAGTGGTGGGAGGGCCGCCACCCCAACCAAACCAAGCCGGCCAGATCTGAGACGCGAAGCAGAGCCCCGGTCAGACCGCAGGTAGGCACGGGTGTCGTCCCTCGAGCAACTACCGGAGCCAGAGAACCACCGGAGGAGCCACCCACCGGATCCACAGTCCTGGCCACCAGATCGTCGTGAATCGCCTGACCACCGAGCAGGAAGAGGGTGTCGGATTCAGGGCTCCGTAGACCCAAGAAGGTTCGAACTCTGGGCGTGTGCGAAGAACTCAACCTCTCAAGCCTACCAACTCGTTGCCCCACGGCCTAGCCTAGCCGGACTCGCGTGAGCAGGGAAGAAGATGAACACAATAGTTTACCCAGGTTTGGGCCACCTTGCGATGTAAAACCCTACTCCTGCTTTGTGGTGGATTGGCCTCACGAGGGGCTGAGGATAAACTAGTACAGTGGATGAACAGCCTCGCGAGGGCTATGTTGGTGAGGGTGGAAAGGATCTGATCCCTCTCTATGGTGGCGGCTAACCTATACTTATAGTGGCCTTGGTCCTCTTCCCCTAAAATGTAGGCGGGAAGGGATCCCATAGTGGCCAATTTGAAAGGGGACAAGTAGTACATCTTATCCTGACGAAAGGTGGTCTTCGCCTGCAAAGCTTCTGGTCGTGACGCAGCGGTGGGCTCGGCAATGACATCCGTCCTGCCGAGCGTGGTCTTGGTCTTGTAGCATCGGAATGGAAACCTTTGGTAGATTCCTTGGGAACCCACGCCTGTCCTTGCCTCCTTAGCACCAAAGAGGAAACTGCCCCCTCTGCGCCCGCTGGCGCCCGCCTGGCCTTGATCGTCATGGCTTGCGTCATCGCAGCCTCATGAGGCTGGTACCTGCATAGAAATCTCTGCTCCTCGGAAGGCGACTGGGGAAGCCGCCCCCTCTAGAGGTCTTGGTGTTGTCCGCCTCGCGAGGCCAGGGAGCCCTCGTGAGGGTCTTGTCTTGGCGGTCTTGTAGATGGGCCATACCAGGCCGTCGAGGGAGCCACTCCGTGGGCCGCAGGCAGGTAAGTCTGGATATCGTGGTTCCTAGAACACCGACAGTAGCCCCCGGACCCAAGGCGCGCTCGGGCTTGGCTTTGAGGCGAAGCCAAAGGGCAAGGGCGAAGCGCCGCGGGTCCCGACTGCCTGCAGGCCAGGCTGGACACGTGGCGCTCGACGGGACGCGGACGCCTCCGCTTCCCCACGTCGCCTCGACAACTGCCCAACTTGACAACTGCCCGGTGCATGCAGCGGGGCCATCATTGCTTGGAACATGAGAGGCCGCCGGTTAGCGTTCCTCCGTCTATAAATGGGAAAGGGGGGGGCAGAGCCCCCAACCCATCTTCATCTTCTTGCTACTCGCTCCTTCTTCAATAATTGTCTTGAATTGTTAAGTTGAGAACGGATGCTTGCATTTCCTTTTGGGAAAAAGAGAGGAGAAAATAATGGATTTGAGCTTTGCCGAAACATCATATTGTCTAGAAAATTCATGGCAACAGGGCCAATGGTTGAACATATAAATCTTATTTAAGTATTTTTTTTGTGTACTCAATAATTCTTTTTCTTCTTCTGGATGGTTGGAGGTTTATTTTGGGATGATTCATTGAAATCAGGGAAGACCTTGTCATGCTTATTTGGAGGCACTAGGATGAATTAATTCGAATCCCGGTCTATATTTTTCTCAAAGTAAGTATACTCGGCAATTGAATCTGTTGTGGGCAACACGAACAGTTTGGGTCTTATTTTCTGCAGTCTAGCCTTTGCTGTACTACTGGCAGAACATATACTATTTGCTAGCTCTTGTTGTTACATCATTTTATCCTATGCTGCTCTCGAATTGGTTGTGAATTACAAACCATGACTAAATCTTATGATAATGATGGCGACTGAATCTTCACCTATTTTGATGCATGGCTGTACGGGCCAAAGTTTTAGTTGAAGGCAGCAACTGTACTGTGTGTGCTGCAGAAATGTATATGCAACCTACCTTGTGCCTTGCAGGCGTAGGAACACTTGATTGTCATGAGTGTGCCTCTTTGTCCATTATAATACAGTACTAGAGATGAGAATGGATGGAGTTCATTTGGAGTATTAGTGGATGATCCTTTGCTCGCTTCAACCGATGTATAGTTTAGTTCCTTCCTGTATTAATTTGTGAAGTAGGCTTAACAATTATACAATCTCTCTGTGTATTGGTACTCTGTTGTTTGGGCTTGAGGCCTTGAGCAGATGGAAGATCAGTTTGTCATAACATTTGAAAGGGAGTTTATTTACTTTTATTTACTTGCACTGTTGCTTTTATTTATCAGTTGACAAAGACATGTGTGAAATAGTAAGTTAGACATCATAGTGAAGCTTGGTGAAGGAACTTGTGGCGACGCGAACAGGACTGGAGGCATTGTCTATACAACCCTGAATGTTTGTTCATCCACTTGTGTTGTTGTCCACTCTGAAATGTTCCCCTCACTAGATGGCTCTGTTTTGTAGATACCAGAAGAAGTATTCAAAGAAGTTCTGCTTCCTCTGACACTAAATAATCTGAAAGCAGACGGCTTCATTGAAACAAGAGAAAAGAGTAATATCCCTTTCGTCATCCTTGATGTGGGAAAAAACGCACACACAGTTCACTGTGCATGTCTTTTGACCAGAATTACTCATGTACTCCCTCCGTTCCCAAATATAAGTCTTTCTAGAGATTCCATCAAGTGACTATATACGGAGCAAAATGAGGGAATCTACACTCTAAAATATGTCTACATACATCCGTATGTTGCATTTCATTTGAAATGTCTAAAAAGACTTATATTTAGGAACGGAGGGAGTAGAACTGTCAGAAGAATTTGTATGTTTCTCCCTTCAAAATGTTAGAACTTTGTGTTTTCTAGAAATCGTAAAGAGCTGATTAAACATGTGTGACACAACAAGATGTTTGATTTTGTCTGTGCACGACCATGCATAATAGTTGGTTTAAAACCATGAATGGTCCTCGCTTCTGTCTATTTGCAGCTTTTGGGTCTGTCAAACACCATGTGACCCTTCACTATTAGTGCTTGGGAAAATTGGGATGCCAAATATGAATCTGAGAATGATTATCCAAACGACTTTTCAAATGAACTGGCAATAATTTATAAATATTTTTTGCTCCCATTATTTCTTAGTGGGTCTGGTAAATCCACAAAGACTGCACATGGGAATGTTCTGAATTTGAGTAAGTAGACACAGCCTGAGACTCCATAGGGGAAAAAACTGAGCACACAGTATCGCCTAAATGGCATTTGCTCTGGAAAGAGCACAGGCTACCTGATCATCCCCTGTGGCCATTACTGTGCCAATACTTTTATGTATTATGTTTTCATTGTAAGAAGCAAAAATACCTTAGTGCTAGCATTGGTCCATTTACTATTAAACACCATTGGCATCTCCAACGGCAACCCACAAATTTCCTCCCGTATCCATCCGCGGACGCGGGAGGGTGGGTGGGGATCCAACGCTAGCCGCATACATTTCAAACTCTTTTTCAACAAACCGGATGAAATGCATGCAAACACGGTCAGATTTCATATAAACATGACGGATTCCATGTAACGGACGAGAACGGTTACATTTTGGACATGTTTTAACTAAAAAGGTAAAACTATGTGCATGTACAGTTGCGCGGAGCTCCACTCCCACGACACGGATACACTACACTAGTCTACAGCCGGCCGCGGCGGATCCCTTTGTCTTCCCCATGTCCGGTGGCCTGCTAACCGGACTGCCGGGAGCCCTGGAGGCATATTCTTCCCTTGTATCTTCCCTATGTCCGGCTATGCCGCTCATCAGAGTGGCAAAGAGGATGCTTCAGCCGGAGGGGAAGGTGCTTTCGTGAAGCCCAGACGGGTGTGCCCAGGATGGCCTGAGATAAAGACAGGACAGGTCACCGGTTGTACATGTTGGCGACGCGCCGGCGGTGGCCTCCATGGGATACAAGCGGCGGCGGCCTCCCGTGTTCTACTTCTCCTCGATGATGGCGGCTGGTGGTGCGGCCACGCGCACGTCGACGACGGATGGCGCGATCACAGGCACTGGAGGAGGAATTGCCCATGGCGCTGTGCCGGGATGGAGCAACTCGCCACTCCTTTGCGAGCTGGCTTCGAGCGGAGAGTTGCTGAACCACGCGTCGGCTTGAGGCGCCAACTGGCTCCATCGGGCTAGGCTTCGCTCGTGTCCGGCGGGCTCGGTGGGCCACCCAGACGGCTTTTATGACGGAGAACTACTCTTCCAGCTCGTCGGATGCCATCGAAAGAGTGGAGAAAATGGTAAAGAAGGAGATGGGAAGCGGTGGAGTGATGTGACTCTTGCCCGGCGTCTGGCCGCATTTAAATAGAGGGCGGCGGGGCATCGGGCTTGATCGGGGCGGCTGCTCCGGGGCTCGACGGGCACGGTGGAGTAGCGGGGAAGGGGCGGCGCGTCGAGGCGAGTCTAACGGCGGTATTGGCGTCGGTCGAGGGCGACGGCAGCGGATCTCGTCGGAGTTTGCAACTCCGGCGAGGGTGTGCGGGGCGTCGGCGGCTGCGGCTTGAGGGGAAAACGGGGCCGGGGCCTCGGTATTTAGAGAAGGGGGCGAGGCGGTGGCTTGGGCGAGAGGCAGGGCGAGGGAAGAGTCCGGGTCGAGCTCGGCAGTGGCCGGCGATGGCGTGCAGCAGCGGAACTCCGCCATGGCATGAAGAAGAAGAACCCGACAGGTGGGGTCCACCTGTCGGCGACACAGAGAGGCGCGGCCGATCGGTTGGTAGAGCGGGCGAGCGGAGCGAAGCCGGTTCGGGCGCTGGGAGCTGTTGGGCTGCGGCTGGCCTGGTGGCTAGCTGGGCCGCCCAGTTCGAGGGAAGTTCTTTTTTTTAAACGACAGACAACAGAATAAAACAAAAAGAAATAAAAATATTATATAGGCATATAATATACCAAAATTTTCATAAAAATATTTCCTACAGCGTGAACATTTTTCTAGCACCAAATAAAATCCACAGAATTTTAAATAAATCAAAGTGTTCTACTGGTGCAATAAAACCCAGTAAAAATCATTTTAAAAGATACCAAAATGATTTCAAATTTATTTATCTCCAATTTTCTGATGTAGGGAATCATTTTATCCTAATTTCCATATATTTTATTTTTGGACAAAAATAATTTGAATAAAACCCAAATAACTCCAAATTGAAAATAATTTCAAAGGGACTTTAAATTTGATCCTTTGAAACTCCCAACTCATATTTCATATGTTTTGAAGAAGTCATTTTATCTTCTCTCATGAAAATCATTGAGTTGCATAAAGTTTCTGAATTTGAAATATTTCCAAATGAGATTCAAATCTTTTCAAAACCCTTTTTCATTTAATTAAATGGAAGAAGTCATATCATCTTCTCTCTAGAGTTTTGTATTTGAAAAGAATTTGAATTCATGGAGAACATAAATGTAAGTTTGGGAAAGTTCTTTTATTCCCTCTCATTTAACTTTCATAAAGTTTCAAATTTCACTCAAGTTCACACAAGCAACCACACCATAATCAAACAATCAATCAAAACTATTTATTTAATATAACATTCCAAAATTTAGAATTTTGGGATGTTACAGTGTAGCGTAAGGGAACTGAAGCTTTCTGACACAATCTTGATGCTTTCTATGGTGCATGTGATATGTGCCATATTTCGTTGATTTTGACCTCACACAGTATCAAAACAAACTACGCGGTGCAATAATATGACACCTATGTGTAGCCTCAGCCGAGTGGAGTTTTCATATGACATAGTTGTTTGTTTAAAGCTTACATGGGCTACATGAAATATGTCTTATCATGTATTTTGCATGAATTTGTATACATATGTGGATGTGGCATGAACCTATTTTATTAAGTTCTTTATCTGTATTACTACTAACACCGCATAGCACTAAGATAGTGTCCGTGTGTAGCGTAACGAATTAAAGGTTTGTGGAGCAATTATGATATTGCATGTGTCATAGATATTTGTCATTTTTTATTTATATTTGTACCTTACATGGTATTAAAACTAACTCCATGTAGCATCATTCAATTGGCGCTCATGTGTAGCATAACCCAAGTAAAGCGAGTTTGTGATACACAATTGTGATGATGCTAACAGTTTAGGCTCTTATAGCATTGGAGCATTTATAATATATTTAACATGACTAACAAAATTTTGTGGCTTTGAACAGTTTATTTAGTTTTATCTCAATTGTATTACCAGTAACACTGCGTAACACTAATATCTTGTCTGCATATAGCATAACCAAGTCAGATTTGTTTTTATGATGCAACTTATTTTATAATACATCTTGCATGATTTTGGGTGTGTACCATGAACACTGATTTTAAATTGATTTTTTCCTTGCTGAGTGGCGGAGCTTCAAAGAAAATGCTGGGCGGGCCATGTTGAAAAGAGCACAAAATTTTTAGGCATTAAACACTAGTGTACCTTTTGTTCTCATGAATTTCACCCTATTAGTTAACAAACATGTTACTGGCAAGATACTCATCTTCTACATTATTACGCAACCTTGTTTCAATGATCTTCATACACTAAAACACACAATTAAGTTCTCTGTAATATATTTCTGCAGCCTCTTGCATGGTTTAAAAACACTATTAAGCATTAGGTACGAATTTGCAAGGAAACACATTGCTTCGAAGTAATATACAAATTACCCAGCTGATTGCTGCGAATATGTGATGAGGCAGGGGCCAGAGCCATCTGGACGGCACAACAACATGATCCCGACGGTCAGGGCTAGGACTGGACGGTGCAGAGGCTGGAGCCCGGGGGGAGGGAGGGGGTGGGTGCTAGTTGTGTGACACGAGATCTGCGCCTACTTGAGATGCCGACGACGGTGGCATAGTCCTGGCCGGCTAGTGGCGGATGCTCCTGTTGTGTGCGCTCATGCGAGACCTTGGAGGCTTGGCTCGATTGGTAGTGCGATGTGGTGGTATGGGCCAAATATTTTTTTTCTTGAGGGAACTGGGCTGAGTGCATAGGTATATGAAGAATCATGAAAATCCTGGGCGGGCCATGGGCCGGTTCGGGCCCAATGAAGCTCCGCCCTTGCCCTTGCTTGTATTACTACTCACTCTGCGTAGCGTGGAGATTGTGCCCTCGAGTATCATAACCAAGTGAAGGAAAGTTTTCATATATCCTTGTCCGTATTACAACTAGTGTGACACATAATGTCCGGAGCGTAACCGAACAAGAATTTTGTTATGAATTTAGTTTAGCACATTTGTAATTCGGCTCCAACTTAGTCATATCAATTTCGTTGATGATGACCAAAGCAAGACAATTTTTATAAAGTTTTCGTACCTATGACACTCTTGATATGTATCCACTAATAGGGACCAAAGCAAGGAACGAGACATTCATCCTGACTCGTACTGCTAAGGGGACCGAACCCAGAAGAAGATCTTTAGGATGAAGCATATGCAACATGTAAAAGAAACATGGATGCTCCTAGGCTCGTACCGCGATGGCCGAATCAAGGACAAAACTTAAGGTGGATGTAACACGCTCCTTGGTTTGTACCACGAGGGCCGAACCAAGGATAAATACTGAAGGTAGATGAAACAAGCACCTTGGCTTGTACCACGATGGCCGAACCAAGGGCAGGAATTTCCAGGAGATGAAGCATGCTCCTTGGTTTGCACCACGATGGCCGAAGCAAGGGCTAGAGTTTTAGAAGAGGAGGAAGAAGTAAGGTCCCTAGCCTGTACTCTATGGCCAAACCAAAGGCTAGAAGAGAGCCATGAATCTCACATTTAAACTTGTAGCAAGCACGAGGCCGGACTACTTCTCTCTTTGTGTGCTCCTATGTATTGTGTGTGTGACTTAAGAGTGGCGATGAAAGAATGAAGAGTGACCTTAGAGCAACCAAGGCGCCAACTATTTATAGGGCAGAGAGCAGCAGAGCATTGATACGCGCGCACCCACGTCCTCCATCACGGGAGATCGTGGCAGCGTGGGCTGCTTTTCTTTTGTTTATTATATTTTTTTAATCACCAGCTAATCCCACGGTAGTTTGACTGGCGAACTCCACTATGTCTGTGCTAACCGGTGTGGGCTAAAGTCATTTTTTCATTCTAAGTAATATGTGGGCCTTACCATCACCCACCCCATATGCATGCATGCAGCATAGCCATATTTTAAGGGGCTAGGCCTTAATCGACTATTAATTAATGGCTCATTAAGGTTTACGGTGTGGGTGTACACGTTAATAATTACTCCCTCCGTTTCTAGATGTAGGGTATATAGTTTTTGGCACGGATATTAAAGAACACACATGGAAGGATAATTTCACAAGTTTTCGGCGAGATTACACCTGACTAGTTGACATGAGAAAATAGAGGAGATTGCCTAATATAAGAAAATCTAATCAAATCCCTAGAAAAAATATCCAAACGAGTGGTGCAACGCAATACACCTTATATTTTGGATTTTTTTCTCAAAAATCTATACACCTTATATCAAGGAACGGAGGGAGTATTATTTTGCAATATGTGATATGAGATGGATATTTGACAAAGTACAGCACATATATATTTCATTAGCACGATATTTTTTATGCGATGCGTCAATATTTCACCATGTCAATGGAATAAGGCCAAACATTTATCATATAGTTGATATTAGCGCCACTCATGACAATTTTATGTTGGCATTGTCATAGTTGGCGATGGTGTGCATGCGTGCGGGCCATGTGTCCCGCTAGTTATAACTTTATTGGGATATACACATTTTGTAGTTATTAGTGCTTAGGGCTGGAATTCGAGCCGAGTCGAGCCAGCTCGACTCGACTCGCTAGAGCTCGTTTCGTTAACGAGCTAGCTCGACTCGACTCATTACTATAACGAGCTCAAACCTAAGATTGGCTCGACTCGTATAACTCGCGAGCTGGCTCGTTTAGCTTGTTAAGCTCGTTTAAAATATAAACATAAAGCCCTCAAATATGATAAAAATGATTATGTATATGTTAAACATATATATCACTATACAATTATAATTTTCTTGTAACGCGTGAGTCTCCTAGGAGGCTAGGCCTTCAACTGCTCGGTCTTGGATTGTGCGCCTAGGACGTAGGCTGTTTAGTGGCTGATCTTTCTTTGTATTGGAAGTGGCTGCTCTATTGTATCGAGCCTAACGAGTTACACGAGTACTCGTGAGATTGACTCGTTTAACTTGGTCTATAAACGATCTTAAACTAAAGCTCGGCTCGACTCGTTATTCTTCTAGTTCGAATCGATTCGAGCCGAGTCACGAGCTACTTGTTTAGCTCGCGAGCTTCGAGCTTTTTTTCCAACCCTATTAGCGCTCCTTTTATTTATTTACCTTTTTCTGCTAATTTTGTATTGAGTGATCACAATTCATCAGCCATTTTCTCTGACTATTTGGCACTTTGCCATTTTTATTTTATAATTTGACTTTATCATATTTTGATAATAGATTTACTTCGACGAAATTCCATGTCAACAAGAGGCTTCAATATCTTAGAGATATTCAAAAATGGGAAGAAATAAATGCTCATGTCGACCATGTTTATAGTATGTAGACTTATGAAGTGATGCTCACAAACTTTCCGTCATTTGTGGTGTTTATTAATGAAGTGATGTTCATTTCTGAAGCAAAAAATGGTGCTACAGTCTGGTTGCATGTAGCATGAACCAAAGCTATATTATTTTCCAGATGATTTCTAACTTGCAACGAATCTTCATATATGCATGTTGTAGACACCCATTGTTCATATCTGCATGTTGGATACGCTGTCTGTTCATATCTGCTCATAGTTTGTGAACTAGAATCATATATACCTTTCGGAAGTGGGATCTTGCTTGTGCCCACTTATCCCGCATAAGTTTTACTGGATTGTTGGCTATCACCCACCAAAGCATGTTGGGATTAAGTGCGATGTGGTGGGACGCCCATTATCAGTCCCACTTGCGGCCTGATTAGTATCAGGCCTATCGAGCTATCACTGGTGCTGGTTGATCCTCTTTAGCAAGCTAGCCCGGCCTTCATTGGGCACATTTTCTCGGCAACATCTTATCTTTCCTTTACTCATCAACTACTATCTCCGTCCGGGTTTATTGGGGTCCATTGTATTTTGTGCCAAATTTTGACCATAGATTAAACTAACAAAATGTTCACACATGTCACCAAACATTATATTTTTGAAAACTACGTTCAAATACGAATCCAATGAGATAATTTTTCTTCACATGCATTAACATTTTGTTAGTTAAATATTTAGTCAAAATTTGGCACAAACTACAAAGGGGACCTATAAACCAGGACAGAGGTAATAGATACTAAAGGAGTGCGACTGGGAATACGGTGTCTAGCTTTGTCTCTATCATGAGCAATTGGATTGGTACATCCTCCCTCCATTCCATAATATAGTGCATCCACACTTTTCGAGATTCAACTTTGACCATAAATTTAACCAATATGGACGACTACGGCGGGAGCATGACAGATACCTTTAAATTCGTATTTGGAAGAAGTTTTCAAAGATATAAATTTTCAGTAAAATGATTTATGTATTATTAGTCTAATTTATGGTCAAGGTTGAATCTTGAAAAGCGTGGGCACACTACATTATGGAATGGAGGAAGTATCAAATATATCCAGTGTGCCATTCTGTCTTGGTCGATGGAGACTGATAGCTCCATCTATTGACTATTTTCTGATGCCAACAAGATGCACTAGCCAGTAGAAGGTTGAAAAACCAATTGTAGGAATATCCCTACAGGGGTCGGTTTATGGGTGCTTCTATAAAGCCATCTCCAATGCTAAGACACTTACACGGCTAGTCATATTTGGCGCCTACGTCACTAAACAGCGAAGACCCTCGATCGCCTGGCCCTCTGCATGGCCGGTCCATTCCGGATTTCTTCCCCACCTGTTTTGGGAAGGTTCTAGAACCCCTGGATTGTTTTTTTCATTTTCCTTTGTTTTTCTTCGGGCTTTCTCTTTCCTTTTATTTTTTATTTTTTGTTTCTTTTTTACGTTTTCTATTTTTTTGTTTTCTTTTTAAAATTGACAAACTTTTTACAAGGATTCAAAAGCATTTTAAAAATTATGAATTTTTTCAATTCATGAAATTTTATGAATACCACAAACAATTTTTAAATCATGAACATTTTTTAAAGTAATGGACAGTTTTCAAAGTCGAGATCAACTTTTCAAATTCATGAATATTTTTTGAATCTAGTGGTTAGAATTTGGAGGTCATAATTTTTCTCAAACTAACAAACATTTTTAAGAATTCCAGAATAATTTTTGTATTCATGAACATTTTTTCGAATTCGTGAACATTTTGGTGAATTCAATAAATTAGTGAACATGCTCACTAAATCAATACATTAGTGAATTTTCTTTTGAAATCACAAACATTTTTCAATTTTCATGAACATGTTTTGAATGAATTTTTTTAAAAAAGTTGGGAAAATTTTCCAAAGTCACAAACATATTTTCAAATTTGTGGACCTTTTTGGAAATTCATAAACACTCTTTGCACTTGTGAACAATTTTTTTAATCCATGTATTCTTGAATTTAGAACATTGTTTGAAATTCTTGAACATTATAAGAATTTGGATAATATTTTTGAATTCAGGTACATTTATTGAATTCACCATCATGTCACAATCATGATTTTTTTAATTTGTGGACAATTTTCAAATTTAAGAACATTTTTTTAAACTCGCGGAGATTTTATTAATCTATGCGCATTTTTAAAATTTTTAATTCAATTTTTTTTGAAATCCTGAACATTATGAAGCAAAAAAACTAAAGAAAAAAAATCAAAAGGAATAAAACAGGGGCGCAACGCACTCGCAGATGGGCGAGCCCAAATTGTGGACGGGGGGAGGGGGTGCACGTTTCCTGCATATTCAGCGCGTATGTCACTAAATAGGAGGTGCCCACTTACACTGGCAACAAAAAAAAAAGAAACGAACCAAGCGCCTGGTGTGGAGCTTACCTTTGCATGCTAATAGCCTTTTCAGAGGCGTTTAGCCCACTTTCATATGTGCTTTGTACGTATAAATACCTTCAGGTGTCCGGACTTCAAAAGATGCAGCAACGTCACAGCAAATCTTGAGATTAAAGCGGGTTTTGGCGGAATGGTTGGGAACTTTATCCCCAGCGTATGGCATAAGTGCCACGTTGAAGATGGTCTAACTCCCTTCTAGTGAGCGTCTTGCTCACCTCGCCGATAGGAGAGGTGTTGGGCCAAGCCCATGAAGAACGGCTCGTTGTTACCGCCTATAGCTACATGCATGTACATTTTGTTGTATTTTTTTCATGGATCTTTTTAGAACAACTTTAGCATACCACGCAAAAAGTCCCGACCCGTGAAATAACCGTCAAAATGCGGGTCGGCGCAGAAAATTCCACCCGAACAGACCCCGCAAATGCGGCCGGCCCGCAAAACATTTTTGGGGCGCCGCAAAATCTCGGCCCAACCCGTGAATACTCGGTTTTCCGCCTCGCCCCTACGGTGCCTCGTATTTTAGTCAAGCGGTTGGTGGGAGGGACATTTCAGCCCGCGCCCTTTCCCCATCTCCTTCCGCCGTCGCCCGCCCTTGGTTTTGCCCGACCGCCGCCGACGATTCCCGCCCAAATATGCGGGCGGAATCGCGCCACGGGGGCGTCCCCTGCCCTCCAGCACCGATGCGGTGCACCGCCTCCCCCCAGATCTGGCGGGAAGAGCCGCCCCTCGTCACTGTCGCCGCCGGGGATTGACCGCCCTCGAGCTCGCCCCTCGTCGCTGCCCGGGATCACCCGCCCCACGAGTCGTCGATTAGTGTTTGTTTGTGCTTTGTGCCGAGCGGTTTGCATAGTTGATTGACGCGGCGTGCGATTCTTGTTCATGTAGATGGAATTGAGCCCGTGCGAGAAGTTCGTGCTCTCCGATCCGTCCGATTCAGACGACTCGGATGTTGAGATGATGCTTGCAACCTTTCGGCGGCAGACATTAGTGATGGCACTTGCCGTGAAGGAGCACGGAGACGAGAACTGAAAGAGGCGGCTCGGATCGACAATCGGGCATCGTTGCATTCCTCGGAATCGCCATCACGGGAACGAGATGTTGATGCAAGACTACTTCGCGGAGAATCCAACGTATACACCACACCTCTTTCGGAGAATGTACCGAATGCGCGCGATCCCTCTTTGTGAAAATTGTTCAAGCTTGCGAGGCAAATTATCGATATTTTACTCAAAGAAGAAATGTTGCGGTCTTAAAGGGATTTAGTGCATATTAAAAAATCTCCGCAGCTATGTGGGTGCTTGCATATGGCGTTCCGGAATGAACTTGTAGTTCTTCTACGACAATGTGGGTAGCTGTGTCAAACCAGCTAGAGATCCTAACCGCATTAGAGCTTTTCTTCAGACCTACAAGGAGATTGAAAATGCAAACACCCACTTTCAGCTTCAGGAGGACCTCATTGAGCACCATTGGCAAAGGGCTGGACAATAACAAACTCATTTTTCTATTCATTTGTATTTGTATTCGGGACAAATTTTGTATTGCATTATTTAGTTTGCTTTGGTGATTTGAATAATTATTTATAATGTGGAAGATTGTGGTATTGTGTTGGTATTGAATAATTATTTAGTTTGCTTCCGTGATTTGAATAATTATTTTGTAGTGTGGTTGTTTGCTTTACTTTTGTGGTGTGGTATTGATATTTGCGGACCGGCAGGATGCGGAACGCAGCGGCGCAAGAGCAGGCCCCGCAAAGCCGACCCGTAAAAAAAATATTCCACGAATATCCTTTTATACGGGTCCGTTTGGGGGGGGGGTCTGCTTCTGCGGCCGTCCGCACCGGCGCGCAAAGCCGTTTTTTGGCAAACTGCAAACGCGTTTTGCGGGCCGGCAGGATGCGGGGTCTGCTAGATATGCTCTTATATATTTCAGAAATGTTCTACAAACTATATATTTGTAAAAAAAAAATTCTACAATGTATAAAAAGTTGTTCAACTTTTATTAAGAACATGGTCATCATCTACTAAGCGAATGTTCATCATGTAAAAAAAATTATTTTATCGTGTGTTAAAAATGTCCACGCGTGCAATAAGGAAATATTCGTCACCTATTTTTTTTAAATTCATAGTGTAATTATATGATGATTATCAAGTACTTCCTCTGTAAACTAATATAAAACGTTTAAGGTCTCTACTTTACAGAGGGAGTATTAAAGTTTATTCATCATGTATTCAAAACACGTTTGTATCACTAAAAGAGGTGTCCACACATTTAAAAATCTCCACATAATTTTAAAACGTGTTCATGCCTTTCTAATAATTTTTCATGTATTATATTAAAAACTGTTCACACATTTAAAAAACATATCCACATATTTTCATATAGAAAAAGGAAAAATAAGTGTTCACACATTTTAAAAAACTTGATTTGAGGGAAAATAAGTGTTCGTGTATATTGTAGAAATATTAATGTAATTTTTAAGAAGTGTTCACACAGTTAAAATAATTCTTGAATTTTTAGGAAGTGTTTCAACATTTTCTTTAAATCTTGTATTTTTTGTTACAATATAAAAATTCAAAATTAATAAAAGGGAACAAAAGAGAGAGAGAGAGCAAGAGAGAGAGAGAAAACGGGAAAATAAAAAATAAAAATAAATGATGAACGGCCGGATGGATTGGAAAGGAAAACCCGTACGAGATGGCTTTCGGGTGACCTAGCGATTTCAAAGTGAGCTGTCTCTGAACATGTGAGGAGTTGGGCCAAGCTCATGAACAACACCTCGTCGTTACTGTTTACAGGTACATGCTACGCTTTGTACATTTTTCTGGTTATTTACTCTTTGTTCTTTCATTCACCCTTTTTGTATATATTGTTGAAATGTTCTAAAACTATATATTTGTAAAAAAAATTAGAATGTATTGAAAGTTGTTCAACTAGTAATAAAATAATGGTCATCATGTACTAAGAAAATGTTCATAGTGTATTTCATAAAAATGTTTTATCATGTATTAAAAATGTTCAAGCATGCATTAAGAAAATATGCATCACATTTTCATATGTTCATAGTATAATTAAAAAATGTTTATCATCTATTATTGTTTAATCATCATGTACTTAAAAATGTTTCTATAATTAAAAGAAGTATCCTCGCATTTAGAAATCTTCATGTAATTTAAAAAGTGTTCATGCCTTTGAAATAAATTATCATGTATTACATAAAAAAAACTTTTCACACGTTTAAAAAAATATTCATATATTTTCATATAGAAAAGGGGGAAAGAAGCGTTCACACATTTGAAAAACCTTGATTTGATGGAAAAAAGTGTTGATGTATATTATAGAAATATTCATGTACTAATTTTTAAGAAGTGTTCACACAGTTAAAATAATTCTTGAATTTGAAGAAGTGTTTCAACATTTTCTTTAAATCTTATGTTTTTTATGATAGAAAATAAAAAATAAATAAAAAAGGGAGAGAAAACGCGAAAATAAAAAGTAAAAATAATTGATGAACGGCTGGATAGGTAGGAAAGAAAAACTCAAATTAGTTTTGTTTTTGAGGAAAAAGAACCGTATTACTTGGCTTGCGGGTGACGAACCGATTTCAATGTGAGCTGTCGCTGCGACTGCGAGGGTCACCCGCGTAAACGGGACGCGTACTAAATCTGTCTGAATCCCGCGCCAACTCGGAGACACGCGCCGCCAGCCCATAAAACAGCCCTCTACATGGATGATGCAAGGATGCAATGGTTTGAGCTCTCCACAAATGATACGATCACGCTACTCACTTGAGAGCCCCCCTTGATAGCACGGCTATCGATCCTATAACCCGGTCTCCAAACTATCACCATGTGACTCGTAAAATATAAAACCTATCAAGGGAAAACATTTGCCTTGCACGAAGTCCACTTGAGCTAGATGATGACGATCTTGACTCCCTCAAGTTGGACCACCTTTCTTGATTGCGTTGGGTCGATGAAGACTAGATGATTGCTCCCCCATACTCCACTATGGGTGAGCCACTCTTCGGCACATCTTCACAAGTCCATTGACACCACAATGAACGGCAAGCATCAAGCACTTGATCTCTTCGTGATGCTTCACTTGAACTTGCGCACGGCAATCTTGATGACGATCACCACTTGATGTCATCCTCTCCATTGGTTGAGTGATATCTTCCTCTTGACGCAAGCCCATGAATACGTACCTAACCCCACATAGAACTCTCACATAGACCATGGGTTAGTACACAAAGCACAATGGACAATGCTTACCATACCATGAGATCACTTGATCCCACTCGTTGTATCTTCTACGCTTTGTGTGATGATCAACTTGAATCACTCTCTGTACTTAGTCTTGATCAACCTTGACTCTTTCCAACTCTATGACCAATCTTTGGATAATTCCTTAATACCACTTTGGTCAACTCATAAACTCCTTGAAACCAACACATGTACTTCAAGAAATGCCTATGGACAAATCCTTCAAATATAACTTAATGCAACCATTAGTCCATAAAGAATGTCATCAATTACCAAAATCACACATGGGGGCACTGCATGTCCTTTCACTTTGCATTCTAATAGCCTTTTCAGAGGCGTTTAGCCCACTTTCAGATGTGCTTTGTACGTATAAATAGCTGCAGGTGTCCGGACTCCAAAAGATGCAGCAACGTCACATCAAATCCTGAGATTAAAGCGGGTTTTGGCGGAATGGCTGGGAACTTTATCCCCAACGTATGGCATAAGTGCCACGTCGGAGATGGTCTAACTCCCTTCTAGTGAGCGTCTCGCTCACTTCGCCGATAGGAGAGGTGTTGGACCAAGCCCATGAAGAACGGCTCGTTGTTACCGCCTATAGCTACATGCATGTACATTTTGCTGGGGTTTTTTTGCTGGTTTTTTTTCATGGACCTTTTTTTATATATTTCAGAAATGTTCTACAAGCTATATATTTGCAAAAAACTTTTTCTACAATGTATAAAAAGTTGCTCAACTTCTATAAGAACATGGTCATCATCTACTAAGCGAATGTTCATCATGTATTTCAGAGAAAAAAATGTTTTATCGTGTGTTAAAAATGTCCACGCGTGCAATAAGGAAATATTCATCACATATGTTTTTAAATTCATAGTGTAATTATATAATGATTATCATGTACTCCCTCTGTAAACTAATATAAGACATTTAAGGTCTCTATTTTACAGAGGGAGTATTAAAGTTTATTCATCATGTATTTAAAACATGTGTGTTTCACTAAAAGAAGTGTCCACACATTTAAAAATCTCCATGTAATTTTAAAAGGTGTTCATGCCTTTCTAATAATTCTTCATGTATTATATAGAAACTGTTCACACATTTAAAAAACATATTCACATATTTTCATATAGAAAAAGGAAAAAGAAGTGTTCAGACATTTTAAAAACCTTGATTTGAGGGAAAATAATTGTTGATGTATATTGTAGAAATATTCTGTAATTTTCAAGAAGTGTTCTCACAGTTAAAACACTTCTTGAATTTTTAAGAAGTGTTTCAACATTTTCTTTATTTTCCTGGTTATTTACTCATTGTTCTTTCATTCACCCTTTTTGTATATATTGTTGAAATATTCTACAAACTATATATTTGTAAAATATTTTTTACAATGTATTAGAAATTGTTCAACTAGTACTAAAATAATGGTCATCATGTACTAGGAAAATGTTCATAGTGTATTTCATAAAAATGTTTTATCATTTATTAAAAATGTTCGAGCATGCATTAAAAAAATATTCATCACATTTTTATTTGTTCATAGTACAATTAAAAAAAGGTTTAACATGTATTATTTTTTCTTCATCATGTACTTAAAAATGTTTCTATAATTAAAAGAAGTATCCTCACATTTAGAAATCTTCATGTAATTTAAAAAGTGTTCATGCCTTTGAAATATATTTTTTCATGTATTACATAAAAAAACTTTTCACACATTTAAAAAAGTATTCATATATTTTCATATAGAAAAGGGGAAAAGAAGTGTTCACACATTTGAAAAACCTTGATTTGATGGAAAAAAGTGTTGATGTATATTATAGAAATATTAACGTAATTTTTAGGAAGTGTTCACACAGTTAAAATATTTCTTGAAATTTTAAGGAGTGTTTCAACAATTTCTTTAAATCTTGTATTTGTTACAATATAAAATAAAAAATAATTAAAGAGAAGAAAAAGGAGAGAAAACGCGAAAATAAAAAATAAAAATAAATGATGAACGGCTCGATAGGTCGGAAAGAAAAACCTGAATTAGTTTTGTTTTTGAGGGGAAAAACCCGTACGAGTTGGCTTGCGCGTGACGAAGAGATTTCAAAGTGAGCTGTCCCTGCGACTGAGAGTCACCCGCGTAAACGCGACGCGTACCAAATCTGTCTGAACCCCGCGCCAAGTCGGAGACGCGCGCTAGCGCTGCCCATAAAACAGCCTCGATCCTCCTCATCCTCGATCCTTATCCTCCTCAATCCTCATCCTCGATCGCTCCTCTCATCCACCTCGATCTCCTCTGCTCCCGACGCACACGAATCCCCGCCCCTCTGCCCTGATCTGCTCTCGGTGCGCGTTCTAAGCTCAGATCATGCCGACGGCCATCCGCAAGCGCCCGGCGGCGGGACAAGAACCGCGCGTCCATGGCGGCAAGAAGCCCCGATACGCGTTCGGGAGCATCGCCGACTACGAGAAGCTTGAGGTGCTCGGAGAAGGCACCTACGGCGAGGTGTTCAAGGCGCGCGACCGCCGCACCGGCAAGAAGGTCGCCGTGAAGTGGGTCCGTGGCAACGGGGCCGGCGGACACGGCCCGCCCGACATCCGCGCGATCACCCGCGAGGCCGGCTGCCTCGGCGCGTGTCGGGGTCACGAGTCGATTATCGAGATCTTGGATGTGGCGACGGATGCCGAGACAGGGGACGTGTTCCTCGTCATGGAGCTCGTTGCCGACGGCCGCACCCTCCGCGAGTCGCTCTGGAGGCCTGTATCCGAGGACGTGACCCGCGTGATGATGGAGCAGCTCCTGGATGCGGCAAAGAAGATACATGGAGCCGGCATCATCCATCGGGACTTCAAGCCGGAGAACGTCATGGTCGGCTTCTTCGGCGGGCTCAAGGTTGGTGACTTTGGGTCGGCGATTCGGGCGAAGCCGGCCGGAGTGCCCTATGAGGAGTGTTGTGTCGGCACCCTGATTTACACATCGCCGGAGCAGCTGGAAGGCAACCGGTACTACGGCCAGGCCGTGGACATGTGGGCGCTTGGGTGCATCATGGCGGAGATGTTGGCCGGCGTGACCCTCTTCGTGGCGGAGACAGAGGAGGAGCTGCTCGCCGAGATTTACAAGTTGCGAGATCAGATCACTTCGACAGGGAAGCTCGACTTGGAGTTCTTCGAGGAGCTTTCGGAAGCCGGGCGCGAGGTCCTCACCGGCCTGCTTGCTTTCAACCCCGCCGAGAGGATCACGGCGGCAGAAGGGCTCGAGCACCGGTGGTTCAGCAAGCCCAAAGGAGCAGAGCACCCTGGATTTGTGTCGCTGATGAGTTAATTAGCTTGATCTAGCAACTGATAGATGCAGTGCCACTGGTTAATTATTTCATTGCAGTGCCACTGACTTAGCTTAACTATTGTGTTACTATGTAATCAGTTGCAGGAAACTTAGTTATGTGTTCCTGGTCATGTAATTCTTTGACTTGAGCAATCAATGATTCAGTTACTGTAGCATGGAAATTACTTGATGTCTATCCTGATGGCGTGCTAGAAATGGAGTTGGCTAAAATGGCTCCATTTTACGCATCTGAATAACCGGTCTGGGTGTGCGTCTGAATCTGGTTGAGCTTTTCTATAACCTGTCTGAATATGATAAGCTTCTGAATCTGGTTGAAAAAAATTGATCTTGATGTAACGGTGATTGCTGCTAAGCTTCTGAATCTGGTTGAGCTTTCTATAACTGGTCTGAGTCTAGCTTCTGAATCTCGTTGAAAAAAATCTGGTTGTGAGTAACAGATCTGAAGTCCAAGGATGAAAAAATCTGGTTGAATTTCATCGGTTCAGAGCAACGGCACATGAAATTTGCACAACAGTAAACAGGCAATCATGTTTTTCTATAACCAATGAAAACTTAAATTCTCCGCTGTGATCTGATCTGTTGCTAGATAATTCTTGGAAGCCTACTTCTGTTCAACAGTCAAAGCTTCTCTAGTGGTAACCGATTCCACTAAAATAAGATGGCAACAGATAGAAAAGATGGCAACAGATGTGCTTCATACGTAAGTTTTCTGGTCCTTTGACAAGGCCTTCTAATTATTCAGAAGCTTGCATTTCCTTTTGGGAAAAAAGAGAGGAGCAAATAATGGATTTGAGCTTTGCCGAAACATTATACTGTCTAGAAAATTCATGGCAACAGGGCCAATGGTTGAACATATAAATCTTTTTCAAGTATTATTTTGTGTACTCAATAATTCTTTCTTCTTCTTCTGGGTGGTTTGGGGTTTATTTTGGGATGATTCATTGAAATCGGGGAAGACCTTGTCATGCTTATTTGGAGGCACTAGGGTGAATTAATTCTGATCCCAGTCTATATTTTTCTCAAAGTAAGTCAGTCTAGTGTTTGCTGTACTACTGGCCGAACATATACTGTTTGCTAGTAGCTTTTATTGTTACCTCATTTTTACCCTATGCCGCTCTGGAATCGGACTAAATCTTATGATAATGATGGAGACTGTTGGTACTTTAGGTGGGCTCATCAGAACTGAATCTTAATGCATGGCTGTACGGGCTAAAGTTATAGTTTAAAGACAACAACTATACCAGTGTCTGCTGCAGAAATGTACATGCAATCTACCTTGTGCCTTGCAGGCATAGGAACACTTGATTGTCATGAGTGTGCCTCTTGGTCTATTATAATACAGTACTAGAGATGAGAATGGATGGAGTTCATTTACCTTGTCATGCTTTTTTGAAACACGGACGAAAACCGTTACAACATGCTCACACAAAAGGCACACGGCGACCTGGCACCCACAAGACCAACACACACCGTCGAGGCTGCCCGCAATGTCATCGTCATCACCTATGCCCGAGCAAGCGACTCTTACTTCGTCGTTGACGGCCCGTCAAGACCCCTCCGAACGAACGGTACACGGAACCCTGCCGGCCCAGGCCAAACAATTGACCGCACGCGTCAAGGACGAGGCAGCTCCGACTTTGATGACGAGCCTCGCAGGAGAAAAGGAGCATGCCTTGCACCGACAGAGTCCAATCTGCGCATTGCTTGGCTTTGTTGCCGCAATGTCGCCCCGCAATACCGCAGCTCCGACTTCAACCTCAGGAACATGCCAGACGATCGACGACGAAGGCAAGCCACGACCCTACTCATCTTGCAACCATCATCGTCACCACACAAGTCGCAATGCAACAACCGCACCACCAACCGGGCAGCTGCCGACCACGATGTCGTGCACGCCCAACCTCAAGGAAGAGTGAGAGGGATCACGATCTTCAAGGCGGCGCCCTCAAGAGGGAAAGCGATGTTGGAGACGCCGCCGCCGCCGATCCTACAAGAAGATCTTGGCTTTCACCTGGAGAGCTTGATCTAGGAGATGAGGATGCACGGATCTCCCCAGCGGCGCCTCCAAGAAGGATGACGATGCCCATAGGTGTCGCTGCCGCCGGCCGGTAACCCAGGCCAGACTTTTGCCCGGAACATCACAACCTCACTCCGACGCAGTTGGCGATGCCAACCAGCACCTCCATCGCCCGAGCCTCCACTGACCCGCGCACCCTGCATAGCGACCGCACCATCACCAAACAGGACCACCACCACACCTTGCTGCCTTTGAAGCTGCCCAGCAGCACCGGCGGCATGCGAGATCTGGTCGCCAGCCAGACCCAGTAGCCCTCCTCTGCAGGGCAGCCACAAGAGGAGCACGACCCCGCCAGCGACCTGCACGCAAGAAGCGCGTCGCCTGCGAGCAGTGGTGGGAGGGTCGCCACCCCAACCAAACCAAGCCGGCCAGATCTGAGACGCGAAGCAGAGCCTCGCGTCTGACTGCAGGGAGCCACGGGCGCCGTCCCTCGAGCAACGACCGGAGCCAGAGAACCACCGGAGGAGCCACCCACCGGATCCACAGTCCTGGCCACCGGATCGCCGCGAATCGCCTGGCCACCGAGCAGGAAGAGGTTGTCGGATTCAGGGCTTCGTAGACCCAAGAAGGTTCGAACTCTAGGGCATGTGCGAAGAACTCAACCTCTCAAGCCTACCAACTCGTTGCCCCACGGCCTAGCCTAGCCGGACTCGCGTGAGCGGGGAAGAAGATGAACACAACATTTTACCCAGGTTCGGGCCACCTTGCGGTGTAAAACCCTACTCCTGCTTTGTGGTGGATTGGCCTCACGAGGGGCTGAGGATGAACTAGTACAGTGGATGAACAGCCTCACGAGAGCTATGTTGGTGAGGATGGAAAGGATCTGATCCCTCTACGGTGGCGGCTAACCTATACTTATAGTGGCCTTGGTCCTCTTCCCCCAAAATGTAGGCGGGAAGGGATCCCATAGTGGCCAATTTGAAAGGGGACAAGTAGTACATCTTATCCTGACGAAAGGTGGTCTCCGCCTGTAAAGCTTCTGGTCTTGACGCTGCGGTGGGCTCGGCAATGACATCCGTCCTGCCGAGCGTGGTCTTGGTCTTGTAGCACCGGAATGGAAACCTTTGGTAGATTCCTTGGGAACCCACGCCTGTCCTTGCCTCCTTAGCACCAAAGAAGAAACTGCCTCCTCTGCACCCGCTGGAGCCCGCCTGGCCTTGATCGTCATGGCTTGCGTCATCGCAGCCTCATGAGGCTGGTACCTGCATAGAAATCTCCGCTCCTCGGGAGGCAGCATGGGGAGGCCGCCCCCTCCAGAGGTCTTGGTGTGGTCTTGTAGATGGGCCGTACCAGGCCGTCGAGGGAGCCATGCCGTGGGCCGCAGGCAGGCAAGTGTAGGTACCCTGGTTCCTAGAACACCGACAGTAGCCCCCGGGCCCAAGGCGCGCTCGGGCTTGGGTTCGAGGCGAAGCGCCGCGGCCCCAACCGCCTGCGGGCCAGGCTGGACACATGGTTCCCCATGTCTCCTCGGCAACTGCCCGACTTGACAACTGCCTGGTGCATGCAGCGGGGCATCATTGCTTGGAACATGAGAGGCCGCCGGTTAGCCTTCCTCCGTCTATAAATGGGAAAAGGAGGGCGGATCCCCCAATCCATCTTCATCTTCTTGCTACTCGCTCCTTCTTCAATAATTGTCTTGAATTGTTAAGTTGAGAACGGATGCTTGCATTTCCTTTTGGGAAAAAGAGAGGAGAAAATAATGGATTTCAGCTTTGCCAAAACATCATACTGTCTAGAAAATTCATGGCAATAGGGCCAATGGTTGAACATATAAATCTTATTTAAGTATTTTTTTTGTGTACTCAATAATTCTTTTTTCTTCTTTTGGATGGTTGGGGGTTTATTTTGAGATGATTCATTGAAATCAGGGAAGACCTTGCCATGCTTATTTGGAGGCACTAGGGTGAATTAATTCGAATCCCAGTCTATATTTTTCACAAAGTAAGTATACTCGGCAATTGAATCGTTTGTGGGCAACACGAACAGTTTGGGTCTTATTTTCTGCAGTCTAGGCTTTGCTGTACTACTGGCAGAACATATACTATTTGCTAGCTCTTGTTGTTACATCATTCTATCCTATGCTGCTCTCGAATTGGTTGTGAATTACAAACCATGACTAAATCTTACGATAATGATGGCGACTGAATCTTCACCTATTTTTATGCATGGCTGTACGGGCCAAAGTTTTAGTTGAAGGCAGCAACTGTACTGTGTGTGCTGCAGAAATGTATATGCAATCTACCTTGTGCCTTGCAGGCGTAGGAACACTTGATTGTCACGAGTGTGCCTCTTTGTCCATTATAATACAGTACTAGAGATGAGAATGGATGGAGTTCATTTGGAGTATTAGTGGATGATCCTTTGCTTGCATTCAACCGATGTATAGTTTAGTTCCTTCCTATATTAATTTGTGAAGTAGGCTTAACAATTATACAAGCTCTTTGTGTATTGGTACTCTGTTGTTTGGGCTTGAGGCCTTGAGCAGATGGAAGATCAGTTTGTCATAACATTTGAAAGGGAGTTTATTTACTTTTATTTACCTGCACTGTTGCTTTTATTTATCAGTTGACAAGGACATTTGTGAAACAATAAGTTAGACATCATAGTAAAGCTTCGTGAAGTAAGAGGCATTGTCTATACAACCCTGAATGTTTGTTCATCCACTTGTGTTGTTGTCCACTCTGAAATGTTCCCCTCATTAGATGGCTCTGTTTTGTAGATACCAGAAGAAGTATTCAAAGAAGTCCTGCTTCCTTTGACACTAACTAATCTGAAAGCAGACGGCTTCATTGAAACAAAAGAAAAGAGGAATATCCCTTTCGTCATTCTTAATGTGGGAAAAAACGCACACACAGTTCACTGTGCATGTCTTTTGACCAAAATTACTCATGTAGAACTGTCAGAAGAATTTGTATGTTTCTCCCTTGAAAATGTTAGAACTTTGTGTTTTCTAGAAATCGTAAAAACTGATTAAACATGTGTGACACAACAAGATGTTTGATTTTGTCTGTGCACGACCATGCATAATAGTTGGTTTAAAACCATGAATGGTCCTCCCTTCTGTCTATTTGCAGCTTTTGGGTCTGTCAAACACCATGTGACCCTTCACTATTAGTGCTTGGGAAAATTGGGATGCCAAATATGAATCTGAGAATGATTATCCAAACGACTTTTCAAATGAACTGGCAATAATTTATAAATATTTTTTGCTCCCATTATTTCTTAGTGGGTCTGGTAAATCCACAAAGACTGCACATGGGAATGTTCTGAATTTGAGTAAGTAGACACAGCCTGAGACTCCATAGGGGAAAAAACTGAGCACACAGTATCGCCTAAATGGCATTTGCTCTGGAAAGAGCACAGGCTACCTGATCATCCCCTGTGGCCATTACTGTGCCAATACTTTTATGTATTATGTTTTCATTGTAAGAAGCAAAAATACCTTAGTGCTAGCATTGGTCCATTTACTATTAAACACCATTGGCATCTCCAACGGCAACCCACAAATTTCCTCCCGTATCCATCCGCGGACGCGGGAGGGTGGGTGGGGATCCAACGCTAGCCGCATACATTTCAAACTCTTTTTCAACAAACCGGATGAAATGCATGCAAACACGGCCAGATTTCATATAAACATGACGGATTCCATGTAAATCGGACGAGAACGGCTACATTTTGGACATGTTTTAACTAAAAAGGTAAAACTATGTGCATGTACAGTTGCGCGGAGCTCCACTCCCACGACACGGATACACTACACTAGTCTACAGCCGGCCGCGGCGGATCCCTTTGTCTTCCCCATGTCCGGTGGCCCGCTAACCGGACTGCCGGGAGCCCTGGAGGCATATTCTTCCCTTGTATCTTCCCTATGTCCGGCTATGCCGCTCATCAGAGTGGCAAAGAGGATGCTTCAGCCGGAGGGGAAGGTGCTTTCGTGAAGCCCAGACGGGTGTGCCCAGGATGGCCTGAGATAAAGACAGGACAGGTCACCGGTTGTACATGATGGCGACGCGCCGGCGGTGGCCTCCATGGGATACAAGCGGCGGCGGCCTCCCGTGTTCTACTTCTCCTCGATGATGGCGGCCGGTGGTGCGGCTACGCGCACGTCGACGACGGATGGCGCGATCACAGGCACTGGAGGAGGCGATGCCATGCCGCTGTGCCGGGATGGAGCAACTCGCCACTCCTCTACGAGCTGGCTTCGAGCGGCGAGTTGCTGAACCACGCGTTGGCTTGAGGCGGCAACTGGCTCCATCAGGCTAGGCTTCGCTCGTATCCGGCGGGGCTCGGCGGGCCACCCAGACGGCTTTTATGACGGAGAACTACTCTTATGGCTCGTCGGATGCCATCGAAAGAGTGGAGAAAATGGTAAAGAAGGAGATGGGGAGCGGTGGAGTGATGTGACTCTTGCCCGGCGTCTGGCCTCGTTTAAATAGAGGGAGGACGAGAGAAGCTCGGCTGTCATTGCGTTTAATGCCGGCCCGCTCGTGAACGGACGTGTGGCCGGAATAGGTTTATCGGCTTCCAGCAGGTTTAATGGAGGCGTTTGAATGCAGCGAGGAGACGTATTTAGCCGGGTGTGCAGCGGGCGGTGCCCTCGGCCGGCGCACCACTTCATTGGTGGAGGCAGTGAGAGGTCACGTCCGCCCTGAGCCGCCTTCGATGTGGAGCGCCACGCTTTATAGCGGCATATATGCAGGCAGCTGGGCGACGGGCGGGAAGAGCGCGCGGGCGGGGGGAGGGGTTTTTGTGTGGGCTGGGGCCGTCAGAAGCGAGCGTGACAGTGGTCCGGTTTGCGGGAGAAAACGCGTCCGGACCACGACGTGGACCGATACAAGACCGCGTTGGATGGCTTCCACAGTCCGGACGGTTGCCCTAAGTTCTACCAATAGTCTCTCCTTATTTGGTTCAAAGGATTATGTGTGGTCTCATGTTGTTGTTTTTCCGTGATTGTATGCCCTCATTTACATTTTGTGTATTATCTTTCATCATTTGCAACTGCTTTATTGTACTGGATTGAGTAACAACTACTACTACGTATCCAGGATAAATGTTATTTGACAAATTGGCGCTTTTTTTCTTTTCTTTTTTTTGAGAAGGAGGGTCACCTCCGGCTTCTGCATCCGACAGATGCATGCGACCATATTATTAAAAGGTGCCAACGAAATACAAAGTCTGCAAACTAGTTCAGCTCTCAAAAGGAGCAAAAGAAAACAAATGTCTGAAAAATAAAGCCACAACCGGCATAAAAAACATGATGAGATGACTAAAGACCTATCCTATTAATGGATCATCATCCAAACCGGATGAAGGTACCCCGCGCTACCATCTCCCAACGGTTGCACCCAGTAACCAAAGGCTCCCTGAAGTCCGTAGAAGATGACCTGCAAGAATTCAAAATGTTTTGTCTGTTA
Source organism: Triticum dicoccoides (assembly GCF_002162155.2). Classification (NCBI taxonomy): domain Eukaryota; kingdom Viridiplantae; phylum Streptophyta; class Magnoliopsida; order Poales; family Poaceae; genus Triticum; species Triticum dicoccoides. The sequence continues at coordinate 170,091,235 of NC_041381.1, forward strand.
AAGATCATATCATTCCTACAGTTCCATATAGCCAACAATAGAGCACGTATTCCTATCCAAATACGTGTAGCAATAGCTGAGTCTACTCCAGTTAACCACGTCCCAAATAACGTGTCAATGCTATCTGGAGGAGTAATATTGAAGGCTATATGAATGGTGCACCAAAACAACTTTGCAAGAGGGCACTCAATGAAAGTGTTGTATCGTTTCATCTCGGTCACAAAAACAAGAACGAGCACTTCCTACCCATCTTCGCTTAAGCAGATTATCTTTGGTAAGGATCACTTGCTCGTGGACTAACCACATGAAAAATTTAATTCACAAGGGAACCATAATCTTTCAAATACGAATCGATTTTGGGATTGGGCAAGAGTTGATTAGATCCAAGTATAAAGATTTGACCTTGAACAACTCACTTCCGCCGGAAAGAATCAGGCTGGTCAGAGAGTTGAACATCCATCAATCTCCGCACAAGGTGAAGCCAGGAATTCCAAGGCTCCCCAACTAAGGACCTCCTGAACTGGATATTTAACGGGACCACTTGTAATACTGTAGCAACGTAATCATCCTTACGTTGCACAATATTATACAAGGTGGGATATTGTAAGGCTAGCGGCGTCTCCCCTAACCATGTTTCCTCCCAAAATCTTGTTGTGGTACCACTACCAACAACGAATTATGCTCTATAAAAGAAGGTGTCTTTTACCCTCATTAGCCCCTTCCAGAATGGCGAGTCATTAGATCTTACTGTAACCTGGGCCAGAGATTTAGAATGTAAATATTTGTTGCACAAAATATGTGCCCACATACCACCAGTCTCTGTTGATAACGTATACAACCATTTGCTCAGTAGGCATTTGTTTTTAACCTCCAGGTTCTCGATCCCATGTCCTCCTTGGTCCTTGGGTCTGCAAATAATATATCATCTTGCCAAGCGGTATTTTGATTTAACTTCATCAGATTGCCAGAAGAATCAATACCGATAAAAATATAACCTCTTCTGCACCCCTTTGGGTACTTCAAAGAAAGATAATAGGAACATCGGCATACTGGTAAGTACTGAGTTAATCAGCACCAGCCGACCTCCATAGGACATAAGCTTACCCTTCCAGCAACTTTGTTTTTTATCAAATCGGTCTTCGGTGCATTTCCATTCTTTATTAGTAAGTCTATGATGGTGAATAGGAATCCCTAGATAACTGAAAGGTAATGATCCCATTTCACACCCAAGCAAATGTCTATACGCCTGAGGGAGTCCTGGACTAGGGGGTGTCCGGGTAGCCGAACTGTCATCATTGGCCGGACTCCAAGACTATGAAAATACAAGATTGAAGACTTCGTCCCGTGTCCGGATGGGACTTTCCTTGGCGTGGAAGGCAAGCTTGGCAATACAGATATGTAGATCTCCTACCATTGTAACCGATTCTGTGTAACCCTAGCCCTCTCCGGTGTCTATATAAACCGGTGGGTTTTAGTCCGTAGGACGAACAACAATCATACCATAGGCTAGCTTCTAGGGTTTAGCCTCCTTGATCTCGTGGTAGATCTACTCTTGTACTACCCATATCATCAATATCAATCAAGCAGGAGTAGGGTTTTACCTCCATCGAGAGGGCCCGACCCTGGGTAAAAACATCGTGTCCCTTGTCTCCTGTTACCATCCGCCTAGACGCACAGTTCGGGACCCCCTACCCGATATCCGCCGGTTTTGACACTGATATTGATGCTTTCATTGAGAGTTCCTCTGTGTCGTCGCCCATAGGCCTGATGGCTCCTTCGATCATCAACAACGACGCGGTCCAGGGTGAGACTTTTCTCCCCGGACAGATCTTTGTATTCGGCGGCTTCGCACTGCGGGCCAATTCGCTTGGCCATCTGGAGCAGATCGAAAGCTACACCCTGGCCATCAGGTCGGATTTGGAAGTTTGAACTATACGGCCGACGTCCGCGGAGACTTGATCTTCGACGGATTCGAGCCACAGCCGAGCGTGCCGCACTGTCGCGATGGGCATGATTTAGCTCTGCTGCCGGACAGTGCCTTGGAGGCCGCACGAGAGTCCGCTCCGACCCTTAACTCGGAGCCGACTGCGCCGATCGAGGATGGGTGGCTAGACACCGCCTCGGGGGCTGCTACCTCTACGGCGATAGAGCCGAATACCGACCCTGTCCCTTGTAAAGCTTGTGACTCCGAGGTGCCGGATTCTTCTCCGGACCCCGAACCTTCCGCGCTTCTGCCAATCAGATCCGATTGGGCGCCGATCATGGAGTTCACCGATGCGGACATCCTTCAGCACTCGCCTTTCGGCGACATCCTGATGCGCTAAAGTGCCTCTCTCTATCAGGAGAGATTTGGCCGGATTATGGCTAGGATGGTTGGGATGCGGACGATGAAGAAATTCAAAGCCCACCCACCACCCACTTCGTAGCCACTGTCGATGATTTAACCGACATGCTAGATCTCAACTCCGAAGATATCGACGGTATGGACGACGATGCCGGAGACGACCAAGAACCAGCGCCCACACGGCACTAGAAAGCCACCTCAACTCATGATGTATATATGGTGGATATACCAAAAGGAAGCGATAACGAGGAACAACGGGACGACGCGAGGGACAATTCCCCCGAAAAACAGCCGAAACGGCGACGCAAGTGTCGCCCAAAGTCCCGCCTCGACAACGACAGCAACCATACAAACCCAGCCGTAGAGCAGGGCGAACCAGTGGATGACGAACATGCCACGAAGCAACCATCCGAACAGGATGAATTGGACAAGCAACCCATCCCCGGCGAAAGCAACAGTCCGGATGACCTCACGCCGGACACATCATTGGAGCATAAGAACCTCCACAAAAGGCTCGTCACCACCACAAGAAGTCTGAAGAAGCAGAAGCGGAAGCTCAAAACAGTGGAAGACGTACTCAGAATGAGATGGAGCAAAGTACTCAAAACCGTAGACAAATACGACAATAGTCACCAAGCAAAGAGCTACCCGAAGCGCAAGCTGTTGCCCGAATTTGACAAGGAGGCCGTAGAGCCCCCACAGTCAAAAAACAAAGAGGCCGCCTGGTCGGATAGACGACCACATAACAAGCAAAGAGCGGCAAGCGGAGCCGCACACAAGCCGGCACACAATCCACATAAGGATCCTCGCAAAAATGATGGCCCGGTCAGGTCCATCTATGGGCCAAGAAAGAAGGCTCCAGGGAGCAACACAACACGTTGAGTGTTCGAAAATAATGGTACACCTAAATACAGGGGCGCCGCACACCCCCTATGTTTCACTGATGAGGTACTGGACCATGAATTTCTAGCGGGATTCAAGCCCGTAAACATAGAGGCATACGACAGAACAACATACCCCGGAGTCTGGATTGAGGATTACATCCTACACATACATATGGCTAGAGGAGATGATCTCCATGCCATCAAATACCTACCCCTCAAGCTCAAAGGGCCAGCCCGGCATTGGCTCAAAAGCCTCCCAGAAAATACCATTGGAAGTTGGGAAGAGCTCGAGGATGCGTTTCGGGCAAATTTTCAGGGGACTTATGTCCGCCCTCCGGATGCAGACGATCTAAGTCACATAACTCAACAACCCGGAGAGTCATCCCGCAAATTCTGGAATAGGTTCCTCACCAAAAAGAACCAAATAGTCGACTGTCCGGACGCCGAAGCCTTAGCAGCCTTCAAACATAACGTCCGAGACGAATGGCTCGCCAGACACCTCGACCAGGAAAAGCCAAGGACAATGGCCGCACTAACAAGCCTCATGACCCGCTTTTGCGCGGGAGGTGATAGCTGGCTGGCAAGATGCAGCACCAGCGACCCGAATACCTCTGAGGTCAGGGATGGAAATGGGAAACCACGACGCAGAAAAGACCAGCGCCGGACTAAGGAAAATGGCCCAAAGAGCACGACAGTCAACGCCGGGTTCAAAAGCTCTCGGCCGAACAACAAAACACTGCCTCTTAAGGACAACAGTGACGAGCTATCCAACCTAAACAAAATCCTAGACAGGATATGTCAAATCCACAGTACCCCCGGGAAGCCTGCAAACCATACCTATAGAGATTGTTGGGTCTTCAAGCAGTCCGGCCGACTTAATGCCGAACACAAGGGGCTCGACACACCAAATGAGGACGATGACGAACCCCACAAGCAGAGCGCCGGAAAACAAAAGAATTTCCCACAAGAAGTCAAAACAGTGAATTCACTTCAAGTGATAACAAGGAAAAATAGGGCGGCGCCTACTAAAGTACGCGCCGCACGGTCCACCCCAGCGGAGTCCCGAAACTGGATGTCAAAACCAATTACTTTCGACCATCAGGATTACTCCAGAAGTATTCGAAACGCAGGATGGACTGCTTTGATATTGGATCCTATAATCGACGGACTACAATTTACACAAGTCCTAACGGATGGCGGCAGTGATATAAACCTGTTATACCAGGACACAATCCGCAGAATGGGGGTAGACCCTACCAAAATTTGACATAGCAACACTTCCTTTAAAGGAGTGACGCCAGGCCTATATGCCAATTGTACGGGCTCCTTACTACTAGAAGTTGTGTTCGGTTCATCCGACAACTTCCGTCGTGAAAAGCTAATCTTCCATATCGCCCCATTTAAAAGTAGCCATCAAGCACTATTGGGACGCGAAGCTTTCGCCCGCTTTAACGCAATACCGCATTACGCGTCTCTTACACTTAAAATGCCCGGTCCACGCGGTATCATCTCATTAAAGGGTAACTTCGAGTGTTCCTCGACCTCGGAAGAACGTGAGACTGCCTTGACAGCCACACACTAATCCGGCTTTACTGATCAAAGCTCCTAAAACAGGTCATTCAGACCCCGAACACGGTTAGGCGAGTCCGGTATAAATAAACAAGGGGCTTACTAGCCGCGTACCCCTTTACAAGGGGCTGCATGCATGAACAATGAGAGCCAATAAAGCTCAATTTTATTCATTTTTTAAATCATACTCTGTTTTAAATACATTTTCGCACGCTCTTTTTCCAAACTAAGTTCTTCTCTTTTTACAGATGAACAACGTGCTACACCCGTCCAGGATACAACACAACGGAGACACAGGCGCAGACTTGCAGCAGGGACCCGTTACAAGGATTCTTTTCAGATTAAGACCCTGCGTAAACCTTTTTTACTGTCTCTTGTTGATACACATCCCCCGTTTTCTTACCATAACCGAGGAGGAGGCTGGCATTTTTTGCATCGGTCGCGTCAGAAGTTTTCGCGCGTACCTGGACACTAGGGGCTTAGGGCATTGTTCTGCCCGTTATCATAAAGACCGAATACCTTAGGGAGTGTTCGGTGTCTCGAGTTAGGCCTTATATGCATCAGCTCCGAATCATGTCTTTGGTCAAATTGTTGGGTTTGCCCGGCTCCTATGTTTTGCTGCCTTACGTTCCGCTCTATCGGCTAATGTGGCACCAGGAGAACTACTGCAATTGTGCCCCGGTTCGGCCGGGTGAGCACCTCAGTAGAGAAAGCCGAAAACTGACTGTCATGATATAGCGAGAGACTGGTCAACCACTCGATCAACTACCGAAATGTTTAGAATTCCTTCGCTTTGACGAAGGACCGTTTCCCGGTCAGGCACACACGCGCCCCGAGTTCGGAGAGCGCGGTGCCCCTAGGGGCTATATAGTAGCCCCACCATCGAACTCCTATGGCTAAGTGAAAGTGATAAAGCATTATAGTCCGGTTGCCTAGTTTGCTACGCTATCACCTCCTTCACAGGACCAAGACGTTGGATTAAGTGTGAAAATGCGCTTTTTTGCAAACACCCCCGCACTATGTGCGTGGGGGCTGAAGCCAAAGACTGCCATCTTTCAGGTTATATATACAATATACATTAACGGCCGCACCGGAGGTATTTCAATACTTGAACGCACAAGTATAAAAAGCCCTTATATTATATATTTGGAACATGGTTTCACAAATCATACATGTCATTTGAACATAACGTTTTTCGAGCACTACGACTCTATTAACCGAGCGCCCTGCAGGACTTCCTCAAAATAGTGCACGGCTGGTAATCGGCTTTTGTCCGAATCTCGGGATGCAACGTCGTTGGCCTCCATCTCTGCCCAGTATGTTTTGACACGAGCGAGAGCCATCCGTGCACCCTCTATGCATGCCGACCGCTTCATCACCTTGATATGCGGCACCGCATCAAGGAACTGCTGCACCAAGCCAAAATAACTCTTTGGCTCGGGCCTGTCCGGCCACAGATGAGCCACGACATCTTTCATGGCAAGTCCGGACAACCTGTTCAGCTCAGCCCACTCAGCCAAACGATCGGTTAACGGAAGTGGACGCTCCGGATTATGGAATTGAGACCAAAAAAGCTCTTCCATCCCGTGATCCTTTTGGCCTCGGAAATGTACGACTGCGTCTGCCGCACTCGCCGCCAAATTCAGATAAGCATCCTCCACACCCCACAACTGGCCCAACTGAGCATACTTCGGATCCGTGAACTTCCTATGCAGCAGAAAGGGCTTTCCAGCCGCAATATCACCGGCCTGACGCAGCTCCTCCTTTATAGCCCTCATCGTGGAGCGGGCATCCTTGGCTTCGGCGGTGGCCTTCTTCAGGTCCTCTTGCTCCGCTCGGCGTTCTCTTTCAAGAAACTCATAGCGGTCGGTAGCATCATTCAGCTTCACGGCCATTTCGGCCATTTCCTCCCTGCTTCGGTAGTGAGCAGCCTGCTCGGCTTTTAGCTCTTCAGCCGCCTTCAAGGCAACCGCATTACTTTCTCTGGCTTGCTCCTTTGCTCGGGCAAGCTCCGCCCGAAGCTCCTCCACAGCAGCGGCGCCATCTGCATCAAAGCATACATGTTGTAAGGCACGGGCGTCCAGCTCCCTTACCAGGTGACCGCGGAGAAGCCACCTACCTTGTGACTCGTCAAGACGTCTATTGACCAGCGTGATGTCCGCATCCGCAACATCAAGTTGCCGCTTCAGTTCGGCAACTCCATCAGTCCGGCTGGCCACCGAATGCCCCGCCACCTGTACGGGAAGGGCGACACCTTATAAGTGAGATTATGATCCTCGGCACGCTGTCGTTTTCGACAACATACCGAGTCTCAGGGGCTACTATCTATACAGGGTGCATTCTACGCGCAAAACTGTCAAAAGGTATGTCATTTTCACGTACCTCAAACCCCGTCAGTAAACTTCTGACGGCCTCATGCAACCCGCTCTCAGCGGATGAAATCCTTTCAATCACCATACTCATCAACGTACGGTGATCTTCTGAGATAAACGCCCGCCCAAGCAGATCCTTCAGCTCCTCCGGCCGTACACCAGACGGTGCCGAACTCTCCGGCCCCGCCGGACTCGGGGAGACCCTCCGCGATGACACCTCAGGGTCGTCCGCCCAGCCTGATGGTGCGGCAGATGGAGGCATTTCGCTCTCCATCATCTCCGGATGAAGATCCCCCGAAGATGAGCTCTACTGAGAAGGCTGAGATCCGAACTACAAGGTAAAAACTTCGGTTATCCTCAGAAATAAAAATGGGGATGTCCCTCATTACAAAACTCCCCCTTTCTACTTACGGCTCGCTGGAGGGCTGATTCCCTTGGGGAAATATTGCGGCTGGGGCTTCTCCCAGCGCAGGACCCTCTGGTGAAAATTTCTTCCCCCGCTTTGAGGCCTTGGCCTCCGGATCTTCGGAAGCGGTCCTTTTCTCCCCTTGGAGGGAGGGATTCTCGATCCCCCCTTCCTTAAAGACCTCCCTAGCGGAGGTGGTAGTTTTCCTGTCCCCCCCTTTGCCCTCTTCTAAAGGCACAACCTCCAGCATCTTGGTTAACACAGGATCCGGCGTGGTCTCAGGGAGGGGGGCCGGACACCTTATTAGCTTTGCTTCTGCTATCCACTCCTGTTCAAGGGATAGCTTTTTAAAGAGCAAGAATTATGATGAATATACAGATAGCACGTCCGGGCACGGGAACTACTTACTTGAGTATCCGGGCGATTGCAACTCAGACCTGTGTCCTCGGTTAAGTCTGGACACATCTCTTGTGATCCGAAGAACAACTTATACATTTCCACGGGCGTCGCACCCATGAAGTGGCGGAGAGCTCGCGGTCCCTCCGGATTGAATTCCCACAGCCGGAGAGGGCGACGTTTGCAGGGCAGAAGGCGCCGAATTAGCATAACCTGCGCCACTACGACCAGATTGATCTCCCTCTCTTGGAGGTCTCGAATCCGGCCCTGCAGTATTGGTACATCCTTGGACGGCCCCCAGTCAAGCCCTTTGTTGACCCATGACGCCAGCCGTTGTGGAGGGCCCGAGCGAAAGGCGGGTGGCGCCACCTGCCTGGTGCCCCTAGGAGCGGTGATGTAGAACCACTCCTGTTGCCACAAACCAAGCTCCTCTTGAAAAGAGCCCTCGGGCCATGGAGCATCGACCCTCTTGCTTATAACTGCCCCTCCACACTCTGCCTGTCGCCCCTTGATCATCTTCGGCTCCACGTTGAAGGTCTTGAGCCACAATCCGAAGTGAGGGGTAGTGCGGAGGAAGGCTTCGCAGACAACAATGAACGATGAGATGTAGAGGATGGACTCCGGAGCCAAGTCATGGAATTCCAGCCCATAATAAAACATGAGCCCCCTCACGAAGGGGTCCATCGGGAAGCCTAAACCCCGACGGAAGTGAGACATGAACACCATGCTCTCGCCAGGCTCGGGGGTGGGAATGACTTGCCCTTGGGCGGGCAGCCTATGCGAAATCTCGCAGGTCAGATACCTGGCGTCTCTCAGCTTTAGCACGTCCTCTTCCGTGACGGAAGAGGGCATCCACTGGCCCTGTAGGTCGGAGCCGGACATTGTCGAAGGTCCGAAGCACCCGAATCTGGAGCCTTGGGTGTTGGAACTCGGGGCGAGGGGAGGATTCGATTAAGGATCGAAGAAAAGGAACAGGCCTTGGTCTCATTATAAAGGGGTAGAATACCAAGAGCCGTCCCCGTGACCGTTTGGAACTCGCCTTCGATGGAGGGGGCATGGCAACGGGCGCGGTTGGGTTACCCACGTCCGTATTGATGAGAATCCCGGAATAAGGGGACACGATCTCTGCTTTGATAAGACGTGCCAAGGAAACCACTTCGCTAAACGCGCTGAGGTGGAACAATAAAAACAATTCGAGTAAAGGCTTGGCGTGGCGTGACGTCATGCCCCGAAATACGTGAGCAGATTGAAGTTGTGTGAATATTATTCTCTCTACGGTGGTATGTGGAATTTATTTTGCAGTGCCGGACACTATCCTGGTGTTCACAATCTTCTATGAATTATTCGGAGGAGGAACCCGCCTTGCAATGCCGAAGACAATATGCGCGCCGGACTCGTCGTCATTGAAGCTTGGTTCATGGGCTACTGAGGGAGTCCTGGACTAGGGGGTGTCCGGATAGCCGAATTGTCATCATTGGCCGGACTCCAAGACATTGAAGATACAAGATTGAAGACTTCGTCCCGTGTCCGGATGAGACTTTCCTTGGCGTGGAAGGCAAGCTTGGCAATACAGATATGTAGATCTCCTACCATTGTAACCGACTCTGTGTAACCCTAGCCCTCTCCGATGTCTATATAAACCGGAGGGTTTTAGTCCGTAGGACGAACAACAATCATACCATAGGCTAGCTTCTAGGGTTTAGCCTCCTTGATCTCGTGGTAGATCTACTCTTGTACTACCCATATCATCAATATCAATCAAGCAGGAGTAGGGTTTTACCTCCATCTAGAGGGCCCGAACCTGGGTAAAAACATTGTGTCCCTTGTCTCCTGTTACCATCCGCCTAGACACACAGTTCGGGACCCCCTACCCGAGATCCGCCGGTTTTGACACCGACAACGCCTCTTGCTCCTCTTTGGCCCTACCAAGGTAGAACAATTCGCTCTTGTGAAAATTAATCTTAAGCCCCGACATTTGTTCGAATAGACAAAGCACTAGTTTCATACTCCTAGCCTTTGCAATATCATGTTCCATGAATATGGTAGTATCGTTAGCATATTGTAAGATGGACACCCCCACCATCAACCAGATGGGGAACTAGTCCACCTACTAGGCCATTCTCCTTGGCCCTGCCGATAAGCAAGACCAACATATCAGCCACAATATTAAAAAGAATAGGAGATCTTCTTGTCCTTTGTGAGTATGGAAATAGTGACCCACATCATCATTCACCTTAATCCCGACACTACCCTTTTGGATGAAGGAGTCCACCTGCTTCCTCCATTTTTCATGAAACCCTTGCATGCGCATGGCCTGCTGTAAGAAAGGCCATTTGAACTTGTCATATGCCTTCTCAAAATCCACCTTGAATATCACCCCATCTAGTTTCTTCGAGTGAATTTCATGAAGAGTTTCATGTAAGACAACAACCCCTTCCAGGATGTGTCTCCTAGGCATAAAAGCCGTCTGACTCGGTTGCACCACTGAGTGGGCAATCTGTGTCGATCTATTGGTGCCAACTTTCGTGAAAATTTTGAAACTCACATTCAGAAGACATATCGGTTGTAACTGTTCAATACGAACTGCTTCGTCTTTCTTTGGCAACAACGTTATCATTCCAAAGTTAATATGGAAGAGTTGTAAGTGGCCATTGAACATGTCCTGGAACATGGGTAAAAGGTCTCCCTTTATGATATGCCAACATTTCTTATAGAATTTAGCAGGGAACCCATCTAGTCCCAGCGCCTTATTCGTTTTCATTTATGAAATCGCCTCAAAACACCTTTTTCTCTAAAAAATGCAGATAAAATCTCATTTTCATCTGACCGAAGTTGAGGAATATCCTCAACTACGAGCTCATTGAGGGACACATCATTATCCATAGGAGGCCCAAAGAGTTGTTTATAATAATTCGAGATATATAGCTTAAGGTTATCATGACCGACCACAGTCCCTTCATCCTGCTCGAGTTGGATGATTTTCTTTTTGCTATGCTTGCCATTTGCAATCATGTGGAAAAATTGAGTATTGTCATCCCCTTGGACAACTTTGAGAACCTTAGCATGCAAAGCCCACTTCATTTCTTCTTGTCTAAGGAGAACACGAAGTTTCTTCTCTGCCTCAGCCTTAGCAGCCTGCTCAGACCTATTGAGAGGGTTAGATTCCGCTTTGAGATCTAATGTTTCAATCAACTGGATTAGTCTTTCTTTTTCTTGCTTATAAATCCCGCTTTTGTTTCTGGCCCAACCCCTTAAAAATTGTCGAAGGTGTCTAATCTTATTTTGCCGCCGTTCAACATTGGAATTACCACTCACATGCTTAGCCCATTCCCTTGCAATGATATCTAAGAACTCCTCATTTTTGAACCATCTTATTCAAAGGAGAAAAGATTCTCGTTACCGATATGAGTCTCTTCGCCGAGTCCAGTAACAAGGATGTGTGGTCTAAGACTGCATGCTAGTAAGTACTCTATACTCTGTCCAAGGGGTATTTTTGTTCCCGTTCCACACTAGTCAGTACTCTGTCCAACTTCTCATAAATCGGATTAGGTAACGAATTTGTCCATGTGATTTGTCTACCCGTAAGGTCGATTTCTTGTAGATTGAGACTCTCGATAATTGCGTTGAACATGAATGACCACCTGCCATCGTAATTGTCATTATTCTTCTTATCATGTTAAAATCCCCACCAACTAAAATTGGCAACCTTTCCTCCCCATAGATCCTAACTAGATCAGCTAGGAAGTCAGGCTTAAGTTCAGGTTGGGCAGCGCCATACACGTGTTGGGGAACGTAGCATGCAATTTCAAAAAAATTCCTACGCTTACGCAAGATCTATCTTGGAGATGCATAGCAACAAGAGGGGGAGAGTGTGTCCACGTACCCTCGTAGACCAAAAGCGGAAGCGTTTGACAACACGATTGATGTAGTCAAACTTCTTCTCGTTCCGACCGATCAAGCACCGAACGTACGACACCTCCGAGTTCTACACACATTCAGCTCGATGATGTCCCTCGAACTCTTGATCCAGCAAAGTGTTGAGGGAGAGTTTTGTCAGCACGATGGCGTGGTGACAGTGATGGTGAAATGATCCGCGCAGGGCTTTGCCTAAGCACTATGAAGATATGACTAGAGTCGTAAACTGTGGAGGGGGGCGCCGCACACGGCTAGGAATCAATGTTGTGTGTTCTAGAGGTGCCCCCCTTCATATATATAGGTTGGAGGGGAGGAGAGGCAGCCAAGGGGGTGCCCCAAGTAGGAGGAATCCTACTTGGGGTCCTCCCAATTCGGCCCTCCCCCTTTCCTATTCTTATTCGGAGTAGGAAGGGAAGAGGGGGAAGGGGGAATCCTACTATCTTTTTTCCTTTCCTCCTTCTCCTTTTATACTCCAATTTGGCCAGCCCATATGGGGGGCACACCAGCCCCTTTGTGGTTGGTGTGTTTATCCTCTTGGCCCATAAGGCCCATATCTTTTGTCAGGGGTGCCCGAAGCCCCTTCCGGTGACCCGATATGTACATGGTACCCTCCGGAACACTTCCGGTGTCTGAATACCATCGTCCTATATATCAATCCTTACCTCTCGACCATTTCAAGACTCCTTGTCATGTCCGTGATCTCATTTGGGACTCCGAACAACATTCGGTCACCAAATCACTTAACTCATATAATACAAAATCGTCATCGAACGTTAAGCGTGCGGACCCTACGGGTTCGAGAACTATGTAGACATGACCGAGACACTTCTCCGGTCAATAACCAATAGAAGAACCTAGATGCTCATATTGGCTCCTACATATTCTATAAAGATCTTTATCGGTCGTACCGTAATGACAACATATGTTATTCCCTTTGTCATCGATATGTTACTTGCCCGAGATTTGATCGTCGGTATCTTCATACCTAGTCCAATCTCGTTACCAGCAAGTCTCTTTAACAGTTCCGTAATGCACCTTCCCGCAACTAACTCATTAGTCACATTGCTTGCAAGGCTTATCATGATGTCCGTTACCGAGAGGGCCCAGAGATCCCTCTCCGATACTCGTAGTGACAAATCCTAATCTCGATCTATGCCAACCCAACAAAACACCTTCAGAGATACCAGTAGAGCATCTTTATAATCACCCAGTTACGTTGTGACGTTTGATAGCACACAAGGTATTCCTCCAGTATTCGGGAGTTGCATAATCTCATAGTCAAAGGAATATGTATAAGTCATGAAGAAAGCAATAGCAATGAAACTTAACGATCATTATGCTAAGCTAACGGACAGGTCTTGTCCATCACATCATTCTCCTAATGATGTGATATCATTCATCAAATGACAACACATGTCTATGGTTTGGAAACTTAACCATCTGTGATTAACGAACTAGTCTAGTAGAGGCTTACTAGGGACACTGTGTTTTGTCTATGTATTCACACATGTATCAAGTTTCCGGTTAATACAATTCTAGCATGAATAATAAAAATTTATCATGATATAAGGAAATATAAAATAACAACTTTATTATTGCCTCTAGGGCATATTTCCTTCAGTCTCCCACTTGCACTAGAGTCAATAATCTAGTTCACATCGCCATGTGATTAAACATTAATAGTTCACATCGTCATGTGATTAACATCCATAGTTCACATCGCCATGTGACCAAGACCCAAAGGGTTTACTAGAGTCAATAATCTAGTTCACATCGCCATGTGATTAACACCAAAGAGTACTAAGGTGTGATCATGTTTTGCTTGTGAGAGAAGTTTAGTCAACGGGCCTGCCACATTCAGATCCCTATGTATTTTGCAATTTTCTATGTCTACAATGCTCTGCATGGAGCTACTCTAGCCAATTGCTCCCACTTTCAATATGTATCCAGATTGAGACTCAGAGTCATCCGAATCAGTGTCAAAGCTTGCATCGATGTAACTCTTTACGATGAACTCTTTATCACCTCCATAACCAAGAAATATTTCCTTAGTCCTCTTAGGTAACTAAGGATAACATTGACCGCTGTCCAATGATCCACTCCTGGTTCACTGTCGTACCTCTTTGCCAAACTCATGGCAAGGTACACAATAGGTATGGTACACAACATAGCATACTTTATAGAACCTATGGCTGAGGCATAGGGAATGACTTTCATTCTCTTTCTATTTTCTGTCGTGGTCGGGTTTTGAGTCTTACTAAACTTCACACCTTGCAACACAGACAAGAACCCTTTCTTGATCTATTTTGAACTTCTTTAAAAAATTGCCAAGGTATATAATTTGTGAAAGTCCTATTAAGCGTCTCGATCTATCCCTATAGATCTTGATGCCCAATATATAAGAAGCTTCACCGAGGTCTTTCATTGAAAAACTCTTATTCAAGTATCCTTTTATGCTATCCAGAAATTCCATATCATTTCCAATCAGCAATATGTCATCCACATATAATATCAGAAATGCTACAGAGCTCCCACTCACTTTCTTGTAAATATAGGCTTCACCTTAAGTCTGTATAAAACCATATGCTTTGATCACCTCATCAGAGCGTATATTCTAACTCTGAGATGCTTGCACCAGTCCATAGATGGAACATTGGAGCTTGCACACTTTGTTAGCACCTTTAGGATCGACAAAACCTTCTGGTTGCATCATATACAACTCTTCTTTAAGAAATCCATTAAGGAATGCAGTTTTGACGTCCATTTGCCAGATTTCATAATTATAAAATGTGGCAATTGATAACATGATTCGGACAGACTTAAGCATCACTACGAGTGATAAAATCTCATCGTATTCAACACCTTGAACTTGTCGAAAACCTTTTGTGACAAGTCGAGATTTGTAGATAGAAACACTACCATCAGTATCCGTCTTCCTCTTGAAGATCCATTTATTCTCAATGGCATACGGATCATTGGGCAAGTCCACCAAAGTCCATACTTTGTTCCCATACATGGATGCTGTCTCAAATTTCATGGCCTCAAGCCATTTATTGGAATCTGGGCTCATCATCGCTTCTTCATAGTTAGTAGGTTCGTCATGGTCTAGTAACATGACTTCCAGAACAGGATTACCATACCACTTAGGTGCGGAACGTGCTCTGGTTGACCTACGAGGTTCGGTAGTAACTTGATCTGCAGTTTCATGATCATTATCATTAGCTTCCTCTCTAGTTGGTGTAGATATCACTGGAACTGATTTCTGTGATGCACTATTTTCCAATTCGAGAGAAGGTACAATTACCTCATCAGGTTCTACTTTCCTCCCACTCACTTCTTTCAAGAGAGACTCCTTCTCTAGAAAGGATCCCTTCTTAGAAACAAAGATCTTGCCTTCGGATCTATGATAGAAGGTGTACCCAACAGTTTCATTTGGGTATCCTATGAAGATGCACTTCTCTGATTTGGTTTCGAGCTTATCAGGCTAAAGTTTTTTCACATAAGCATCACAACCCCAAACTTTAAGAAGCGACAGCTTAGGTTTCTTGCCAAACCACAGTTCATACGGTGTTGTCTCAACGGATTTAGACGGTGCCCTATTTAAAGTCAATGCGGCTGTCTCTAATGCTTAACCCCAAAACGATAGTGGTAAATCGGTAAGAGACATCATAGATCGCACCATATATAATAAAGTATGATTACGACGTTCGAACACACCATTACGCTGTGGTGTTCCAGGTGGCGTGAGTTGTGAAACTATTCCACATTGTTTTAAATGAAGGCCAAACTCGTAACTCAAATATTCGCCTCCGCGATCAGATCGTAGAAACTTTATTTTCTTGTTACGATGATTCTCCACTTCACTCTGAAATTCTTTGAACTTTTCAAATGTTTCAGATTTGTGTTTCATCAAGTAGATATACCCATATCTGCTCAAAATAACGATATGTATTATTTCCAAAAAGTCATTACCTCACTCCATTGTTCCGGAGAATGGAGTTTTAGTCATCTAGCCCATGAGGCAAGGTTCGCAAGTATCAAATGATTCATAATCAAGTGATTCTAAAAATTCATCTGTGTGGAGTTTCTTCATGCGCTTTACTCCAATATGACCTAAACGGCAGTGCCACAAGTATGTCGCACTATCATTATTAACTTTGCATCTTTTGGCATCAATATTATGATCGAGATTCAATAATCCATTCACCTTTGGTGCATGACCACAGAAGGTTTTATTCATGTAAACAGAACAACAATTATTCTCTGACTTAAATGAATAGCCGTATTACAATAAACATGATCTAATCATATTCATGCTTAACGCAAACACCAAATAACATTTACTTTAGGTTCTACACTAATCCCGAAGGTAGAGGGCGTGTGGGATGGTGATCGTATCAATCTTGGAATGACTTCCAACACACATCGTCACCTCACCCTTAACTAGTCTCTGTTCATTCTGCAACTCCTGTTTCGAGTTACTAATCTTAGCAACTGAACCCGTATCAAATACCCAGGGGCTACTACGAACACTAGTAAGGTACACATCAATAATCTGTATATCAAATATACCTTTGTTCACTTTGCCATCCTTCTTATCCGCCAAGTATTTGGGGTAGTTCCGCTTCTGGTGACTATTCCCTTTGCAGTAGAAGCACTTAGTTTCAGGATTAGGTCTAGCTTTGGCCTTCTTCATGGGAGTGGAAACTTGCTTGTCATTCTTCTTGAAGTTCCCTTTCTTTCCCTTTGCCCTCTTCTTGAAACTAGTGGTCTTGTTAACCATCAACAATTGATGCTCTTTCTTGATTTCTACCTTCGTCCATTTCAGCATCACTAAGAGCTCGGAAATCATTTTCATCATCCCTTGCATATTATAGTTCATCACAAAGTTCCAGTAACTTGGTGATAGTGACTATAGAACTTTGTCAATCACTACCTTATCTGGAAGATTAATTCCCACTTGATTCAAGCGATTGTAGTACTCAGACATTCTGAGCACATGTTGTAGGACCTTGAGAAGAGGTGTCTAGAGGGGGGGGGGGTGATTAGACACTAAGTATCAAAGTTGCAGTTTTTAACTTCTTTAAGTTTAAGTGGAGTTTAGGCACAAGTTTAACATTCACAATACATAACAAGCAAGCATGCAAAGAGTATATGAGCAGCGGAAAGTAAAGCATGCAACTTGCAAGAATGTAAAGGGAAGGGTTTTGGAGGATTCAAACGCAATTGGAGACACGGATGTTTTTGTCGTGGTTCCGATAGGTGGTGCTATCATACATCCACGTTGATGGAGACTTCAACCCACGAAGGGTAACGGTTGCGCGAGTCCACGGAGGGCTCCACCCATAAAGGGTCCACGAAGAAGCAACCTTGTCTATCCCACCATGGCCGTCGCCCACGAAGGACTTGCCTCACTAGCGGTAGATCTTCACGAAGTAGGCGATCTCCTTGCCCTTACAAACTCCTTGGTTCAACTCCACAATCTTGTCGGAGGCTCCCAAGTGACACCTAGCCAATCTAGGAGACACCACTCTCCAAGAAGTAACAAATGGTGCGTTGATGATGAACTCCTTGCTCTTGTGCTTCAAATGATAGTCTCCCCAACACTCAACTCTCTCTCATAGGATTTGGATCTGGTGGAAAGAAAATTTGAGTGGAAAGCAACTTGGGGAAGGCTAGAGATCAAGATTCATATGGTAGGAATGGAATATCTTGGCCTCAACACATGAGTAGGTAGTTCACTCTCAGAAAATGTATGCTGGAAGTGTAGGCACGTTCTGATGGCTCTCTCCACGAATGAAGAGGAGGTGGAGGGGTATATATAGCCGCCACACAAAATCTAACTATTACACACAATTTACCAAACTCGGTGGGACCGAATCAACAAACTTGGTTGGACCGATTTAGTAAACCTAGTGACCGTTAGGATTTTCGGTGGGACCGACATGCAACTCGGTAGGACCGATATGGTTAGGGTTAGGGCATAACGTAATCTCGGTGAGACCGATTACACAAACTCGGGAGACCGATTTTGGTAATTAGCTAACCAGAGAGTTGGTCAGGCAAACTCGGTGGGACTGATTACTCAAACTCGGTGGGACCGATTTTGGTAATAAGTTAACCAGAGAGTTTGCATTGTAATCTCGGTAGTACCGATTGCTCAAACTCGGTGAGACCGATTTTGGTAATGGACATACACAAGGAGATTACAATCCCATCTCGGTGAGACCGAGATCCCTATCGGTGAGACCGATTTGCCTAGGGTTTGTGGCAGTGGCTATGACATCTGAACTCGGTGGTGCCTGATAGAAGGAATCGGTATGGCCGAGTTTGACTTTAGGTTTAGGTCATATGTGTGGAAGTGGGAAAGTAGTTGAGGGTTTTGGAGCATATCACTAAGCACTGTGGAGCAAGAAACTCATTAAGCAACACCTCATCCCTTCTTGATAGTATTGGCTTTTCCTATAGACTCAATGTGATCTTGGATCACTAAAATGGAAAATGAAGAGTCTTGATCTTGAAGCTTGAGCCAATCCTTCGTCCTTAGCATCTTGAAGGAGTTCCCACATCCTTTTTAGTCCATGCCACTCCATTGTTGAACTTATCTGAAACATACTAGATAAAAGTGTTAGTCCAACAAGAGATATGTTGACATTAATTACCAAAACCACCTAGGGATCATTTGTGCTTTAAATCTCCCCCTTTTTGGTAATTGATGACAACATACATGAAAGCTTTATATAAAGATATAAAGAATAGCAAGTAAAGCTTTGGAAAGACATGTAACAAGCATAGGCTCCCCCTACATGTATGCAATCATGTGAATATGGAATGTAGAAGCATGTGAGAGCATAACCATGATAGAGCAGGCAATGTGTTACATGTATCTTGGCCATATGCATCAGAGCAAAGAATATTAAAGAAAATACCTTCATGGCCATGAGTCCTTCTTGCAAACAATATGTACATCAGCAAGAATTCCTCATACACATGATTGTGATGCATATACTTACCTTGTAGTCTTGAGTTGGCTTAGGATGGAATGAACCTGCGTAAACAAGGTTAGATAACAGAGGCACATCTACTAGCCAGAGCAAACAGAAGAAACCACAAGAATACCAAGACTGGGATGACATGTAGAGAGTGAGTACTAAGTACCACATTGGATTAGACATGTCCCCAAGAGTAAAGATATGCAATGAATTTAAATGATTTATTTCCCTTAGATGTCTTGCTCCCCCTGAATCTAACATGGGATACTGGGAGAAGATAGGGAACAGAAAATCAGAGCTGAAAGATATAAATGAACAGAGCTAATGCAAATAAGCACATATGAACATGTCTTTCCCCTCAAGAATACATGTGGCATCTCTCCTCTTGAACACCAAGCATCTGGGATCCTTGAGAAATACTTTCTACTTTAGTATTCTCTCCCCCTGGAGATCTCTTTCTCCCTCTGAGGAGGTGATACTCTCTCTCTCTGATGTGATCTCTCTAAGTGATAAGCTTTGATGTGATCTCTCTCTCCCCCTTTGACATCAATTTCCAAGAAGGGTTCGATCCTTGAGTCACAACACGAAGCATTTATATAAATGTGATGCTTGTAGAGGACACGATTCATTGAGTGGAGCTGGATCAGAAGAAACACAGAATAAGTGGCAAACTATTTTTCCTGTTGTGAAATCGGTGGCACCGAGTGGTATGTTTCGGTTGTACCGAAAGGATTCGGTTGGACCAAAAACAACAAATCGGTGAAACCGAGTTCATCACAGAGAAAACACTTGTCACCTCAGCTCACTAGACTAGTAAGATCTCACAAAGATTTGCAAGGAATTTGCTTAATGATATGCAATGAATTGGATGCAGAAAATGCAGAGCAAACAGAAAGAAATCTAGATGAAGTTTTTTTGAAAGGGGAAACAAATATGCATGAGACAAATGCAAAAGCACAGAAAAGAACACAAGAGAACTTCATCTAGAGACGGTCGGCGACAAAGTCACCTATGTTAGAGTATATTGACTTAGGAGTCAAGTGAGATCACTTGATCATAGGTCATACTGATTGTTTAAGCTCAAAATGGGGTTGCCATTTTTCGTTTAAGCATCTTGATGTATTCACATCTTGTCGAGTTGCTTCAGCTCATGTCTTGGAGTAAAGCTTCTCTAAGATGGAATAACATACCTTGGTTGGTGGTGTTGTCCATGTAGTTGAACTTGTGTGTGTTGCTCAAGGTTGATGTAGCTCATCAAGAATTGGGAGCACCACTAGGAATTTGAGTCCATCTACCTATATGGGTTAGTTCTTGCAAGGAAGAGCACTTGTGTATCCATAATGACAATCATGAAACTCAACATATAATTTGTCAAAGGATATGTTTGAATGGTTCCGTGCTTCCTTGTCTTCAACCACCATAGTGTAGAAACTCGGTGATGTAGAGATTGCTTAGGATGTGAGTATATTACAATCTCATGGAATTTGATTCAACCAAGTACCTACATGGGTTAGATAACATGCAAGATGCAAATATATCCAAGACATAAGATCTTCATCATAAGAGAAATATCAAGGATTAGTCATAAGCTCATGTCTTGCATGTATCCAATGGAGTTTCTACTCCAAGTTTGAAGCATCTATGATGTTCAATTCTCCTCTTAACCTGCAAAACACTTTCTCATCAAGAGGTTTAGTGAATATATCCGCTAATTGCTTTTCGGTGCGAACATGCTTAAGATTAATGTCACCCTTAGAAACATGATCTCGAATGAAATGATGACGAACTTCAATATGCTTAGTTTGAGAATGTTGTACGGGATTATGACCAATTTTGATAGCACTTTCATTGTCACAAAGCAATGGAACATGTTTCACATACATCCCATAATCTTTAAGAGTTTGGGTCATCCAAAGTAATTGAGCACAACATGAACCAACGGCAATGTATTCCACTTCGGCGGTGGATAAGGATACCGAATTTTGTTTCTTGGAGGACCAAGACACAAGAGATCTACCAAGAAATTGACAAGTACCCGAAGTGGAATTTCTGTCAACCTTGTCTCCGGCATAGTCCGAGTCGGAGTAGCCAACAAGATCGAAATAGGCCCTCTTAGGATACCAAATGCCAAAATTTGGTGTATGGATTAAGTATCTCACTATCCTTTTCACAACCTTAAGATGACATTCTTTAGGAGCAGCTTGATATCGTGCACACATGCACACACTTAGCATGATATCGGGACATGAAGCACATAGATATAACAATGAACCAATCATAGAGCGATAAACCTTTTGATCAACTGGTTCACCATCTTTGGTCAAGTCAAGATGTCCACTAGTAGGAATGGGTGTAGTCATACCTTTGCACTCTTGCATATTGAACTTCTTGAATAAGTCCTTAGTGTACTTCATTTGAGAAACAAAAGTTCCTTCCTTAGTTTGCTTGATTTGCAAACCAAGAAAGAATTTGAGTTCACTCATCATAGACATCTCAAACTTCTCCGACATTAGCTTCCCAAAATTTTCACTAAAATGAGGGTTAGTTGAACCAAATATAATATCATCAATATAGATTTGGCACACAAATAGTTCTCCATTAACCCTTTTAGTAAAAAGTGTGGAATCAATTTTCCCAATTTCAAAGCCTTTTTCAATGAGGAACTTGGTCAAGCATTTATACCACGCTCTAGGAGCTTGTTTAAGACCATAAAGGGCTTTGTGAAGTTTGTAAACATGATTGGGTTTCTTAGGATTGACAAAGCCGGGAGGTTGCTTAACATAAACTTCCTCCTATATTTCACCATTTAGAAAAGCACTTTTAATGTCCATTTGGTACAAGGTGATATCATGGTGATTAGCATAGGCAAGTAAGATGCGAATGGACTCAAGTCTAGCAACGGGAGCGTAAGTCTCACCATAGTCCATACCTTCAACTTGTGTGTAGCCTTGAGCGACGAGACGTGCTTTGTTGGGAACTACTTGTCCATCTTCATCTTGCTTGTTGCGAAACACCCATTTGGTACCGATGATGTTGTGGTTGTTGTCGGGCTTCTCAACCAATGTCCAAACTTGGTTCCTCTCAAAGTTGTGTCGCTCTTCATGCATAGCATTTATCCAATCCGTATCTTCCAATGCTTCTTCGACCTTCATAGGTTCAATGCTAGAGATGAAAGAATAGTTTTCACAAAAGTTAGCTAAACAAGTTTTAGAGCGAGTGATTCTCCCGGTTTGAATATCATTGTAGATTTGCTCGACGGGATGGTCTTTAGCAATTCTTGCTCGAACTCGTGAAAGCTTTTGCTTGGTTCTTGGTTGAACTTCTTCTTCATCTTGTTCTTCTTCTTGGCCTTCTTCATTGTTGGCGTTGTTGTTCTCTTGTCGTGGTGGAGAAGGAGGTTGTTGACGTTCATCTTGATGCACTTCCTCGTTTTCTTCATCTTGGTGTGTCCCACTTGTGGATGCTTCCGCATCAACTCTTGGTTCACCTTGTTGTGAAGTAGAAGCTTCCACTTGGACGGGCGAGGTACTCTCCTTCACCTCCGTTGGACGGACCTTGCCAATAGACAAGTCTTGGATTGCTTCCGAAGGATCTTTGTCTCCTACATCAATTGGCAATTGCTCTACTTGCGAGCCGTTAGATTCATCAAACTTCACATCTACCGTCTCTTCAACCTTTCGGGTGAAATTGTTGTAGACACGGTAAGTGTGAGAGTTTGAGCCATAACCTAGTAGGAAACCTTCATGAGACTTAGGAGCAAATTTAGAACGACGATGCTTATCAAGAATGTAGCACTTTGAGCCGAATACTCGAAAGTATCCAACTTGGGGTTTGTTACCGGTGAGGAGCTCGTATGCTGTCTTGCCGAGTAGCTTGTGAAGATACAAGCGATTTGTTGCATGACAAGCTGTCTCAACCGCTTCTGCCCAAAAGTGCTTCGGTGTCTTGTACTCATCAAGCATCGTTCTCGCCATTTCGATGAGCGTCCGGTTCTTCCTCTCAACAACTCCATTTTGTTGAGGTGTGTACGTAGCCGAGAACTCGTGTGAAATCCCTTCTTCGTCAAGAAAGGTGTCCACATTTGCGTTCTTGAACTCCGTTCCGTTGTCGCTGCGAACCTTCTTGATCTTCACTTCAAATTGATTTTGGGCCTTCCTAGCGAAGTTTTTGAAGATATTTTGGACCTGCGATTTATCATCGAGAAAGAACACCCACGTAAATCTTGAAAAATCATCAACTATAACTGGACCAAAAGAATTTCCACCGAGACTCTTGTAAGAGTTGGGACCAAAAAGATCCATGTGAAGTAGCTTGAGTGGCCTCCTTGTGGTCATGATGTTCTTCACGGGATGCCTTCCTCCAACCTGTTTACCTGCTTGACAAGCGCCGCAAAGTCTATCCTTATCAAATATGACATCGTTAACACCAAGGATATGATTTCCTTTAATAAGCTTGTCAAGGTTTCGCATGCCAACATGACCTAATTGTCTATGCCATAACCAACCTTTTGAGGATTTAGCAATGAAGCAAGTTTTAGGTTGAGCCTTTTTAGTGAAATCAACAATGTATAGATCACCTCTATGTATACCAGTAAAGACCATTTTATGATTGTCTCAATGAAACACTTGGCAATCTACTTCAGTAAATAGGACATTGAAATCGAAATCAGCAAGTCTAGATACTTAATGTAAGTTGTATCCAAGAGATTCAACGAGCATGAAATTTTGTATGGAGCTATCATGTGATATGGCCACCTTACCGAGGCCAACCACCTTACCCTTTGAGTTGTCATCGAAAGTGACATACTTTCGAGGACTATCATTTTCAGCAAGCTCACGAAACATGTCTTTATCTCCGGTCATGTGATCGGTGCATCCACTATCAAGAACCCATTCCTTTCCTCCTGACATATATCCCCGAAGATTTGCCATGAGACCAAAGTGTCTCATTGCATCATCAAGATCAAAGTCACTATCATCATCCTCATCATAGTATCCATGTGTAACATCGTCATGTGGTGGATCAAATCCTAGAGAGGGTGATTCGTTAGAGTGAGTTTGACAATGATCTTGCTTATGAATTTTTATAGCTTCGGAAATAATAACACTAATAATTCCAACATCTCCTTTGGCACACATAAGGTTTGTAAGCTCAAATAGATGATCACCAAACATAGGATCACTAGTATTCATCTTACTCAAAGCAATAGACTTATGGAGAATTTAATCTAGATTTTTCAAGGAATAATTTGGAAAGCGTTCCTCAAGAAATTTCCATATAGTGTAGGCACACTTAAGAGTAGGCAAACATCCAATCAAGTTTCTAGGCAAACCTCTAATGATAAGTTCGGCAGTTCTAAGATTCCTAATCATGTCAATTGACTCATCAAGAGTAGGATGCATAGGATCAACATGAGGTGCACAAGGGCTAGCAATGTACTTGTTCAAATGATATTGATTGAAAATTACAAGCATCTCATTTTTCCACACATGAAAATACTCTCCATCAAGAATAGGAACTCTATGTCTAAGACTCCCCAAGGTAGACTCATCCATCTTCCTCCAATGGTGATTAAACCAAGGCAATGGTGACCAATGCTCTGATACCACTTGTAGGACCTTGAGAAGAGGTGTCTAGAGGGGGGTGATTAGACACTAAGTATCAAAGTTGCAGTTTTTAACTTCTTTAAGTTTAAGTGGAGTTAGGCACAAGTTTAACATTCACAATACATAACAAGCAAGCATGCAAAGAGTATATGAGCAGCGAAAAGTAAAGCATGCAACTTGCAAGGATGTAAAGGGAAGGGTTTTGGAGGATTCAAACGCAACTGGAGACACGGATGTTTTTGTCGTGGTTCCGATAGGTGGTGCTATCGTACATCCACGTTGATGGAGACTTCAACCCACGAAGGGTAATGGTTGCGCGAGTCCACGGAGGGCTCCACTCACGAAGGGTCCACGAAGAAGCAACCTTGTCTATCCCACCATGGCCGTCGCCCACGAAGGACTTGCCTCACTAGCAGTAGATCTTCACGAAGTAGGCAATCTCCTTGCCCTTACAAACTCCTTGGTTCAACTCCACAATATTGTCGGAGGCTCCCAAGTGACACCTAGCCAATCTAGGAGACACCACTCTCCAAGAAGTAACAAATGGTGCGTTGATGATGAACTCCTTGCTCTTGTGCTTCAAATGATAGTCTCCCCAACACTCAACTCTCTCTCATAGGATTTGGATCTGGTGGAAAGAAAATTTGAGTGGAAAGCAACTTGGGGAAGGCTAGAGATCAAGATTCATATGGTAGGAATGGAATATCTTGGCCTCAACACATGAGTAGGTAGTTCACTCTCAGAAAATGTATGCTGGAAGTGTAGGCACGTTCTGATGGCTCTCTCCACGAATGAAGAGGAGGTGGAGGGGTATATATAGCCGCCACACAAAATCTAACTGTTACACACAATTTACCAAACTCGGTGGGACCGAATCAACAAACTCGGTCGGACCGATTTAGTAAACCTAGTGACCGTTAGGATTTTCGGTGGGACTGACATGCAACTCGGTAGGACCGATATGGTTGGGGTTAGGGCATAACGTAATCTCGGTGAGACCGATTACACAAACTCGGTGAGACCGATTTTGGTAATTAGCTAACCAGAGAGTTGGTCAGGCAAACTCGGTGGGACTGATTACTCAAACTCGGTGGGACCGATTTTGGTAATAAGTTAACCAGAGAGTTTGCATTGTAATCTCGGTAGTACCGATTGCTCAAACTTGGTGAGACCGATTTTGGTAATGGACATACACAAAGAGATTACAATCCCATCTTAGTGAGACCGAGATTCCTATCGGTGAGACCGATTTGCCTAGGGTTTGTGGCAGTGGCTATGACATCTGAACTCGGTGGTGCCGGATAGAAGGAATCGGTATGGCCGAGTTTGACTTTAGGTTTAGGTCATATGTGTGGAAGTGGGAAAGTAGTTGAGGGTTTTGGAGCATATCACTAAGCACTGTGCAGCAAGAAACTCATTAAGCAACACCTCATCCCTTCTTGATAGTATTGGCTTTTCCTATAGACTCAATGTGATCTTGGATCACTAAAATGGAAAATGAAGAGTCTTGAGCTTGAAGCTTGAGCCAATCCTTTGTCCTTAGCATCTTGAAGGAGTTCCCACATCCTTTTTAGTCCATGCCACTCCATTGTTGAACTTATCTGAAACATACTAGAGAAAAGTGTTAGTCCAACAAGAGATATGTTGACATTAATTACCAAAACCACCTAGGGAGCACTTGTGCTTTCACATGCTCACTGCTTGAGCTATTCTCCTCCATCTTGTAGGCAAAGTAATTGTCAAAGGTCTCATACCTCTCGACCCGGGCATGCGTCTGAAATACCAATTTTAGATCATGGAACATCTTATATGCTCTGTGGCGTTCAAAACGTTTTTGAAGTCCTGGTTCTAAGCCGTAAAGCATGGCGCACTAAACTATCAAGTAGTAATCATACCAAGCTTGTCAACCGTTCATAACGTCTGCGTCTGCTCCTGCAATAGGTCTGTCACCTAGCGGTGCATCAAGGAGACAGTTCTCCTGTGCAGCAATGAGGATAATCCTCAGATCACGGGCCCAGTCCGCATCATTACTACTATCATCTTTCAACTTATTTTTCTCTAGGAACATATCAAAAAATAAACGGGGAGCTACATCGCAAGCTATTGATCTACAACATAGATATGCAAATACTATCAGGACTAAGTTTCATGATAAATTAAGTTCATTTAATCATATTACTTAAGAACTCCCACTTAGATATACATCCCTCAAGTCATCTAAATGATACGTGATCCAAATCAACTAAACCATGTTCGATCATCATGTGAGATGGAGTAGTCATCAATGGTGAACATCTCTATGTTGATCATATCTACTATATGATTCACATTCGACCTTTTGGTCTCCAGTGTTTCAAGGCCATGTCTGTACATGCTAGGCTTGTCAAGTTTAACCCGAGTATTCCGCATGTGCAAAACTGTCTTGCACCCGTTGTATGTGAACGTAGAGCCTACACACCCGATCATCACTTGGTGTCTCAGCACGTAGAACTTTCGCAACAATGCATACTCAGGGAGAACACTTAAACCTTGAAATTTCGTTAAGGGATCATCTTATAATGCTACCATTGTACTAAGCAAAATAAGATGCATAAAAGATAAACATCACATGCAATAAAAATATGTGACATGATATGGCCATCATCATCTTGTGCCTTTGATCTCCATCTCCAAAGCACCGTCATGATCTCCATCGTCATCGGCTTGACACCTTGATCTCCATCGTAGCGTCGTCGTCGTCTCGCCAACTATTGCTTCTACAACTATCACTAACGCATAGTGATAAAGTAAAGCAATTACATGGTGTTTGCATTTCATACAATAAAGCGACAACCATAAGGCTCCTGCCAGTTGTCGATAACTTCTACAAAACATGATCATCTCATACAACAACTTATATCACATCATGTCTTGACCATATCACATCACAACATGCCCTGCAAAAACAAGTTAGACGCCCTCTACTTTGTTGTTGCAAGTTTTACGTGGCTGCTACGGGCTTCTAGTAAGAACCGTTCTTACCTACGCATCAAAACCACAATGGTGTTTCATCAAGTTTGATGTATTAACCTTCAACAAGGACCGGCCGCAATCAAATTCGATTCAACTAAAGTTGGAGGAACAGACACCCGCCAACCACCTTTATGCAAAACTAGTTGCATGTCTGTCGGTGGAACCGGTCTCATGAAACGTGGTCATGTAAGGTTGGTCGGGGCCGCTTCATCCAACAATACCGCCGAATCAAAATAAGACGTTGGTGGTAAGCAGTATGACTATCACCACCCACAACTCTTTGTGTTCTACTCGTGCATATCATCTAAGCATAGACCTGGCTCGGAGGCCACTGTTGGGGAACGTAGCATGCAATTTCAAAAAAAATCCTACGCTCACGCAAGATCTATCTAGGAGATGCATAGCAACAAGAGGGGGAGAGTGTGTCCACGTGCCCTCGTAGACCGAAAGCTGATGCGTTTGACAACGCGGTTGATGTAGTCGAACTTCTTCTCGTTTCGACCGATCAAGCACCGAACGTACGACACCTCCGAGTTCTGCAAATGTTCAGCTCGATGACGTCCCTCGAACTCTTGATTCAGAAAAGTGTCGAGGGATAGTTCGGTCAGCACGACGGCGTGGCGACGGTGATGTTGAAGTGATCCACGCAGGGCTTCGCCTAAGCACCACAAAGATATGACTGGAGGCATAAACTGTGGAGGGCGACGCCGCACAAGGCTAGGAATCAATGTTGTCTGTTCTAGCGGTGTTCCCCTTCATAGATATAGGTTGGAGGGGAGGAGAGGCAGCCAACGGGGCGCCCCAAGTAGGAGGAATCCTACTTGGGGTCCTCCCAGTTCGGCCTCCCCCCTTTCCTATTCCAATTCGGAGTAGGAAGGGAAGAGGGGGGAAGGGGCAATCCTATTCCCCTTTTCCTTTCCTCCTTCTCCTTTTCTACTCCAATTTGGCCAGCCCATATGGGGGGGAGGCACCAGCCCCTTTGTGGCTGGTGTGTTTCCCCTCTTGGCCCATAAGGCCCATATCTTTTGCCGGGGGTGCCCGAAACCCCTTCCGGTGACCCGATATATACCCGGTACCCTCCGGAACACTTCCGATGTCCGAATACCATCGTCCTATATATCAATCTTTACCTCTCGACTATTTCGAGACTCCTCATCATGTCCGTGATCTCATCTGGAACTCCAAACGACATTCGGTCATCAAATCATATAACTCATATAATACAAAATTGTCATCGAACGTTAAGCGTGCGGACCCTACAGGTTCGAGAACTATGTAGACATGACCGAGACACTTATCCGGTAAATAACCAATAGAAGAACCTAGATGCTCATATTGGCTCCTACATATTCTATAAAGATCTTTATCGGTCGTACCGTAATGACAACATATGTTATTCCCTTTGTCATCGATATGTTACTTGCCCGAGATTTGATCGTCGGTATCTTCATACCTAGTTCAATCTCATTACTAGCAAGTCTCTTTACTCGTTCTGTAATGCATCATCCCACAACTAACTCATTAGTCACCTTGCTTGCAAGGCTTATCATGATGTGCATTACCGAGAGGGCCCAGAGATACCTCTCCGATACTCGGAGTGACAAATCCTAATCTCGATCTATGCCAACCCAACAAAACACCTTCGGAGATACCTGTAGAGCATCTTTATAATCACCCGGTTATGTTGTGATGTTTGATAGCACATAAGCTATTCCTCCTGTATTCGGGAGTTGCATAATCTCATAGTCAAAGGAATATGTATAAGTCATGAAGAAAGCAATAGCAATAAAAGTTAACGATCATTATGCTAAGCTAACGGATGGGTCTTGTCCATCACATCATTCTCCTAATGATGTGATCTCGTTCATCAAATGACAACACATTTCTATGGTTAGGAAACTTAACCATCTTTGATTAAAGAGCTAGTCCAGTAGAGGCTTACTAGGGACACGGTGTTTTGCCAATGTATTCACACATGTATCAAGTTTCCGGTTAATACAATTCTAGCATGAATAATAAACATTTATCATGATATAAGGAAATATAAAATAAAAACTTTATTTTTGCCTCTAGGGCATATTTCCTTCAACACGACCATGAGAGCCCACCGAAAACCATCCAATTTGGACCTCACCCGAAATTTAACAACGAAGTCTCCTCGCGCCACATTAATCACCTCTAAAGTTTCGCACTTTACCCCCGATAAGAACCCATCGGATCGTCCTCTAGGAGGCAAACAATGTCAGTCAAAATCAACTCCACCTGATAAGGTTCCTAGGAATTGTGAGGTGAAATTATCTCTACCAGTTTCAGTGAGGGTAATAAAATCTAATTTATGATCGTTTGACACTTTTGCAAGGAACCATTTTTTAGCCAAGACTGCTAGACCTTTGCTATTCCAAAAAATTCCTTTCATTTGTCATCATGAATTTTTTTCTTAAGTTTGACCCTCGCACTTCTCCGTACTGCCAATGTCGGATAAACTTTTCTATTCCAGGAACGTTTTGGTTTATCCGCCACCCTGTTCGCGTTTGCATGACCAGTGACAACTTGTGGCATACTCTCTAGTGGGACATGAACTATATGTCCCTCGGACTCTACTCCTTCTAACTCAGCCTCAGCCTCCGAAGTAGGTATTAGGTCTACACAAAATTTCTCTAGGGATAAAAGTCACAAATTATTAATCTCACTCTCGTTCATGGGTATGACCGCCGCAATATTGCGAATAATCTCAGAAGCTCTCTCAGCCTCCAAGTCTAATAAATCGTTAATAGATTTCGCAATTGATTTCCCATTTGACCCAAGTGATACTCCTAAGTTGGTTGCATTACTAATGATCTCATGCTCAAAAAAATGCAAAATGGAACAACTGGCATTGGCAGACATACATGTAGCCGCCTCGAAATCATGAAGCTTGGCTGCCCTCATAGCACGCCCTAACTACAGGTCATCAGCGTCAGGTTGGGCCTGAACTCGGTTACTGACACGCCTGTCAGCCGAAACCGTGTTCATGATCCCACCAAACGCAATCACGTCGTCCGTAGTCCTATCTGTCGGCGCCAGGTCCTTGGCCATGCCCTCGTCTGTCCCATCAGTGGACATGGGGCATGGCTGTGTAGGCTCAGATCGGCGAAGAGCCGAGGGAGGAGAGTGAAGGGCCTCCTGCCCGCCAGTCCCCACACCCTCGACACAGGTCAGTCGCCGGGCGGTCACCACGGGAGAAAGAGAAGAGAGGGCCTCCGGCCCGCCCCTCCCCTTCCCCTCCACCATGATGGGGCACCGGGCGTCCACAGTACAAAGCTTCCTTGGTTCTGAAATGTGTTGCTGTGTGCCATGTATTAAATTAGACACTCAAATTTGATCGGTTTTCATGTATTATACAAAAAACACCATTCATATTTTTTTAAATTTTGATTTTATGGAAAATAAGTGTTAATGTATACTATAGAAATATTTATGTAATTTTAAGAAGTGTTCTTTTCTTTGCGGGTGAAGAAGTGTTCACACAGTTAAACCAATTCTTGAATTTTTCGACTGTTTCAACATTTAAAAAAATTGTATTTGTTACAATAACTAAATAAAAAAGGAACAAAAAAGAGAGAGAAAACACAAAGATAAAAAATAAAAAAAATGATGAACGGTCGGATGATCGGAAAGAAAAACCCGTACGAGTTGGCTTGCGCCTGACGAAGCAATTTCAGAGTGAGCTGTCGCTGCGACTGAGAGCGTCAAGCGCGTAAACGCGACGCGTACGCAATCTGTCTGAATCCCGTGCCAACTCGGACACGCCCGGCGCCAATCCATAAACATCGTTCTAGCCTCGATCCTTCCTCTCATCCACCTCGATCTCATCTTCTCCCAACGCACACGAATCCCTGCCCCTCTGCTCTGATCTGCTCTCGGCGCGCGTTCTAAGCTCAGATCATGCCGACGGCCCTCCGCAAGCGCCCGGCAGCGGGACAGGAACCACGCGTCCATGGCGGCAAAAGCCCCGATACGCGTTCGGTAGCATCTCCAACTACGAGAAGCTTGAGGTGCTCGGAGAAGGCACCTACGGGCAGGTGCTCAAGGCGCGCGACCACCGCACCGGCAAGAAAGTCGCTGTCAAGTGGGTTCGCGGCAACGGGGCCGGCGGACACGGCTCGCCCGACATTCGCACAATCACCCGCGAGGCC
This sequence comes from Triticum dicoccoides, assembly GCF_002162155.2. NCBI lineage: Eukaryota > Viridiplantae > Streptophyta > Magnoliopsida > Poales > Poaceae > Triticum > Triticum dicoccoides. The sequence continues at coordinate 170,122,906 of NC_041381.1, forward strand.
GGCTGCCTCGGCGCGTGCCGGGGTCATGAGTCGATTATCGAGATCTTGGATGTGGCGTCGGATGCCGAGACAGGGGACGTGTTCCTCGTCATGGAGCTCGTCGTCGACGGCCGCACCCTCCGCGAGTCGCTTTGGAGGCCTGTATCCGAGGACGTGATCCGCGTGATGATGGAGCAGCTCCTGGATGCGGCAAAGAAGATACATGGAGCCGGCCTCATCCATTGGTACTTCAAGCCAGAGAACGTCATGGTCGGTTTCTTCGACGGGCTCAAGGTTGGTGACTTTGGGTCGGCGATACGGGCGAAGCCGGCCAGAGTGCTCTATGAGGAGTGCTGTGTCGGCACCCTGATTTACACATCGCCGGAGCAGCTGGAAGGCAACCGGTACTACGGCCAGGCCGTGGACATGTGGGCGCTTGGGTGCATCATGGCGGAGATGTTGACCGGAGGGACCCTGTTTGTGGCGGAGACAGAGGAGGAGCTGCTTGCCGAGATCTACAAGCTGCGAGACCAAATCACTTCTATGGGGAAGCTGAATTTGGAGTTCTTGGAGGAGCTTTCAGAAGTCGGGCATGAGGTCCTGACCGGCCTGCTTGCCTTCAACCCTGATGATAGGATCACGGCGGCAGAAGCGCTTGAGCACCGGTGGTTCAGCAAGCCCAAGGCAGCAGAGCACCCTGGCTTTGTGACATTGATGAGTTAATTAGCTTGATGTAGCATCTGATAGATGCAGTGCCACTGGTTAACAATCCGGAGCTCAAGTAAGAAGAAAGAGGTAGTCAAGCAAGTTTACCGCGTAAAAAGAGATGGTCATAAGAGTGCTACTTCGAATTTAAACTCAAATGAAAAGGAGCCAATGAAAGTGTTGACATTGGCTACTACAGGCAATGAGATGAAGCAATCAATTGTTGAGAGTCAATCAAGTGCCAAATATGAAGAGAAGAAGTTGAGAGTGCACAAGGTAAAACAAGAATTGCCATTGCTTCAAACAAAATCGCAGCCGGGGTGACCACTCGGCTTATCATATTGGAAAAAAAAGAAATTACAAAAACTTAGTGCACAAGAACTTGAGGAAAGGAATATGGCATGGGTTCCCAAAGGAAGTTCTCAAAATAAGAATTATGTGCAAGCTTCCATTACAAGAAGTGCGGCAAAGGTGAATAAGGAAAAGAGTGAAAACTATGAAGGACCAAGCCGAAGGTTTCAGCATCTTCGGTCTACACATTATCCATATTCTTCAACTATGCCATTAACGCCTATGCCATGGAATTCGTCATCAGGTATGATTGGTAACCCTCAATGGGCTTATTTTAATCCATGGATGCAATATAATTTCTTACATCATAAAAGGGTATTACCAAATCACTATACGTTTGATTAGCTACAAGTTTGTTGCTGATCCAAAGGGCCAAAATACTTGATTTGTCATTTCATTTATTTGTTTCGGTCATATGTGTTGAACGAAGTTTACATGGTAATGGCCGATATTTATCTATCGTCCTAAGAGTATATCAATGCATGGCCGGTGTAGTATTCTGACATCGTCCTTAGTTCGATTGGAGAGCGAGACAAGATATGTGCTCATGGAAATTTATATTTGAATGGAGTTGAGACATCATGACCGATGTCATTGAATACATGCTGCATAGACCAATTCATAGTTGCAGAATTGGCTAGTGGGCTTATATTTTGTTTGGATATGATTTGGCTTATGCATCTTTGAGATCTATAAGAGGCCAAATCATAGATAATTTTATTACTGAACATCGGATTAATGACATGCATAATATTGATATTAGCCTTGTCTCTCTAGTACTATGGAGATTATGTTTTGATGGTTCAATTAGTAGCAATGGCCAAAGTATTGGTGTTGTTTATATATCTCCTTATGGTACTATTTTGAAGCCTTATGCCGCTTAGAATATTTTTATGCACGATTAATCAAAGCCAAATATGCATTCTTATTTGGATTGAATCTTTTACTTGCTATAGGTGCTATACATATTGATGCTTTCGGTGATTCATTATGAGTAGTGCAACAAATATCCAAGGGTTATCAATGTTTTGACGAATCACATATAATTTATCTTGAGGCACGTCTAGATGTAATATCCTCCTTGGGTTGCTTTGAAATTATTCCCACATCTAGACATGACAATTCAAAAGAACTGGCACAACAAAGCATCCGGCTACTATGTTACTCATGGTGCATTGTATTTCTATCAATAGCCGATGCTTAGTCTCGTCAGAATAGGTAAGGTCGAACCAAAGTCCACCGCTTCGGCCACTAATGATTTTTTCTTATGCAGGCGAAAGTAAGGATTGGAGAAAGTTTATTGTTGATTATCTACAAAATCCTAGGAAATGGGTGAATAATATGGTTCTTAGGATGACCTTGAGATACATATCTATGGAACTTTATCATTGGATTGTTAATGAAGTTGAGAAGGTTTCACCAAAGTTTGCATCAAGGATTCAATCAAATAGTGGCCGACATATATTTATTGCCCTAAGCACATGCAAAGTGGCCGATGGAGTGTTGACATCGTCCTTAGAACCAACACGGTACAAGTTATTTTTCGGCACGCTAGCTTTGCCAAAAAACAGGGGGGCATGTGTTGACGCTCGAAAATGGCATGATCGCAAAGAGTGATTTGAGGCTATAATCAGATGATGTTAAAATTATGAGTTCATGTCACCACTGGATGGCTCTCTTCAAGCCGATCGAAATAAATATAGAGATGGCTCTCTTCATGTCACCAATTGCATGACATCTTTTGTTCTACCCTCCCATGGCAGCGGGGTCCTATTGGAAACTAAGGGATATTAAGGCCTCCTTTTAATAGAGTACCGGACCAAAGCATTAACACTTAGTGAATACATGAACTCCTCAAACTACGGTCATCACCGGTAAGTATCTCGATTATTGTCACTTCGGGGTTAACGGATCATAACACATAATAGGTAACTATAGACTTGCAAGATAGGATCAAGAACTCACATATATTCATGAAAACATAATAGGTTCAGATCTGAAATCATGGCACTCGGGCCCTAGTGACAAGCATTAAGCATAGCAAAGTCATAGCAACATCAATCTCAGAACATAGTGGATACTAGGGATCAAACCCTAACAAAACTAACTCGATTACATGGTAAATCTCATCCAACCCATCACCGTCCAGCAAGCCTACGATGGAATTACTCAAGCACGACGGTGAGCATCATGAAATTGGTGACGGAGGAAGGTTGATGATGACGACGACGACGGATTCCCCTCTCCGGAGCCCCGAACGGACTCGAGATCAGCTCTCCTGAGAGAGTTTAGGGCTTGGCAGCGGCTCCGTATCGTAAAACACGATGAACCCTTCTCTCTGATTTTTTTCTCCCCGAACGTGAATATATGGAGTTGGAGTTGAGGTCGGTGGAGCTCCAGGGGGCCCATGAGGCAGGGGGGCGCACCCAGGGGGTAGGGCACGCCCCCCACCCTCGTGGATAGGGTGTGGGCCCTCTGGTGTTGATTCTTTTGCCAATATTTTTTATTAATTCCAAAAAGTTGCTCCGTGGATTTTCAGGTCATTCCGAGAACTTTTATTTCTGCACAAAAATAACACCATGGCAGTTCTGCTGAAAACAATGTCAGTCCGGGTCACTTTCATTCAAATCATGCAAGTTAGAGTTCAAAACAAGGGCAAAAGTGTTTGGAAAAGTAGATACGACGGAGACGTATCAGGTAGCGGTACTACCTCAAAGGTTTGCGGTACTACTGCTGCGAGCAATACTAAAAAAATACATTTGTGCCTACCACCGCTGGACTTGTGACGAGTTTTTGGTCTGGAGCGGTAGTAAAAAATTACATCCGCTCCTGTCCACGGTAGTACCGCTCAACCTTTTCAGAACACCAAAACTGCCACAACTTCTGCAAGCGGACTCCAAATTCAACGAAACCAAGTTTGTTGGAAAGCTAGAAACAAGGGCTAACACAATCTTGATAGAACTAACAACATGAAGGAAATTAGAAAAGTCCCAAGAGAAAATGGTGAGAACCCTTCCTCGGAAAAGACCGGTAAAACCTCCAACACCGAAAACGCGATAGAAAAAGCATAAGAAATCCGTTTTCAATGTACTAGAGCTTGTCACGAAGATAACCACGAGCTCTAAAACCTCAAAAGAAAATACAAGTAAGAATCAAGAAAGATGATGCAAGGATGCAATGGTTTGAGCTCTCAAAAATGATACGATCACGCTACTCACTTGAGAGCCCCCCTTGATAGTACGGCTATCGATCCTATGACCCGATCTCCAAACTATCACCATGTGACTGGTAAAATATAAAACCTATCAAGGGCAAACATTTGCCTTGCATGAAGTCCACTTGAGCTAGATGATGACGATCTTGACTCCCTCAAGTTGGACCACCTTTCTTTATTGCGTTGGGTCGATGAAGACTAGATGATTGCTCCCTCATACTCCACTATGGGCGAGCCACTCTTTGGCACATCTTCACAAGTCCATTGACATCACAATGGACGGCAAGCATCAAGCACTTGATCTCTTCGTGATGCTCCACTTGAACTTGCACACGGCAATCTTGATGACGATCACCACTTGATGTCATCCTCTCCATTGGTTGAGTGATATCTTCCTCTTGACGCAAGCCCATAAACACGTACCTAACCCCACATAGAACTCTCACATAGACCATGGGTTAGTACACAAAGCACAATGGACAATGCTTACCATACCATGAGATCACTTGATCCCACTCGGTGTATCTTCTACGCTTTGTGCGATGATCAACTTGAATCACTCTCTGTACTTAGTCTTGATCAACCTTGACTCTTTCCAACTCTATGACCAATCTTTGGATAATTCCTTAATACCACCTTGGTCAACTCATAAACTCCTTGAAACCAACACATGTACTTCAAGAAATGCCTATGGACAAATCCTTCAAATATAACTCAATGCAACCATTAGTCCATAAAGAATGTCATCAATTACCAAAACTACACATGGGGGCACTGCATGTCCTTTCACTTTGCATGCTAATAGCCTTTTCAGAGGCGTTTAGCCCACTTTTAGATGTGCTTTGTACGTATAAATAGCTCCAGGTGTCCGGACTCCAAAAGATGCAGCAACGTCACATCAAATCCTGAGATTAAAGCGGGTTTTGGCGGAATGGTTGGGAACTTTATCCCAGCGTATGGCACAAGTGCCACGTTGGAGATGGTCTAACTCCCTTCTAGCGAGCGTCTTGCTCACTTCGCCGATAGGAGAGGTGTTGGGCCAAACCCATGAAGAACGGCTCGTTGTTACCGCCTATAGCTACATGCATGTACATTTTGCTGGGGTTTTTTTGCTGGTTTTTTTTCATGGACCTTTTTTATATATTTCAGAAATGTTCTACAAGCTATATATTTGCAAAAAACTTTTTCTACAATGTATAAAAAGTTGCTCAACTTCTATAAGAACATGGTCATCATCTACTAAGCGAATGTTCATCATGTATTTCAGAGAAAAAAATGTTTTATCCTGTGTTAAAAATGTCCAGGCGTGCAATAAGGAAATATTCATCACATATTTTTTTAAATTCATAGTGTAATTATATAATGATTATCATGTACTCCCTCTGTAAACTAATATAAGACATTTAAGGTCTCTATTTTATAGAGGGAGTATTAAAGTTTATTCATCATGTATTTAAAACATGTTTGTATCACTAAAAGAAACGTCCACACATTTAAAAATCTCCATGTAATTTTAAAAGGTGTGCATGCCTTTCTAATAATTTTTCATGTATTATATAGAAAACTGTTCACACATTTAAAAAACATATTCACATATTTTCATATAGAAAAAGGAAAAAGAAGTGTTCAGACATTTTAAAAACCTTGATTTGAGGGAAAATAATTGTTGATGTATATTGTAGAAATATTCTGTAATTTTCAAGAAGTGTTCTCACAGTTAAAACACTTCTTGAATTTTTAAGAAGTGTTTCA
>NC_041381.1:170129375-170140310 GCF_002162155.2 Triticum dicoccoides
CAATGTATTAGAAATTGTTCAACTAGTACTAAAATAATGGTCATCATGTACTAGGAAAATGTTCATAGTGTATTTCATAAAAATGTTTTATCATTTATTAAAAATGTTCAAGCATGCATTAAAAAAATATTCATCACATTTTTATTTGTTCATAGTACAATTAAAAAAAGGTTTAACATGTATTATTTTTTCTTCATCATGTACTTAAAAATGTTTCTATAATTAAAAGAAGTATCCTCACATTTAGAAATCTTCATGTAATTTAAAAAGTGTTCATGCCTTTGAAATATATTTTTTCATGTATTACATAAAAAAAAATTCACACATTTAAAAATATATTCATATATTTTCATATAGAAAAGGGGAAAAGAAGTGTTCACACATTTGAAAAACCTTGATTTGATGGAAAAAAGTGTTGATGTATATTATATAAATATTAACGTAATTTTTAGGAAGTGTTCACACAGTTAAAATATTTCTTGAAATTTTAAGGACTGTTTCAACAATTTCTTTAAATCTTGTATTTGTTACAATATAAAATAAAAAATAATTAAAAGAGAAGAAAAAGGAGAGAAAACGCGAAAATAAAAAATAAAAATAAATGATGAACGGCTCGATAGGTCGGAAAGAAAAACCTGAATTAGTTTTGTTTTTGAGGGAAAAAACCCGTACGAGTTGGCTTGGGCGTGACGAAGAGATTTCAAAGTGAGCAGTCCCTGCGACTGAGTCACCCGCGTAAACGCGACGCATATCAAATCTGTCTGAATCCCGCGCCATGTTGGAGACGCGCGCTAGCACTGCCCATAAAACAGCCTCGATCCTCCGCATCCTCGATCCTTATCCTCCTCAATCCTCATCCTCGATCGCTCCTCTCATCCACCTCGATCTCCTCTGCTCCCGACGCACACGAATCCCCGCCCCTCTGCCCTGATCTGCTCTCGGCGCGCGTTCTAAGCTCAGATCATGCCGACGGCCATCCGCAAGCGCCCGGCGGCGGGACAAGAACCGCGCGTCCATGGCGGCAAGAAGCCCCGATACGCGTTCGGGAGCATCACCGACTACGAGAAGCTTGAGGTGCTCGGAGAAGGCACCTATGGCGAGGTGTTCAAGGCGCGCGACCGCCGCACCGGCAAGAAGGTCGCCGTGAAGTGGGTCCGTGGCAACGGGGCCGGCGGACACGGCCCGCCCGACATCCGCGCGATCACCCGCGAGGCCGGCTGCCTCGGCGCGTGTCGGGGTCACGAGTCGATTATCGAGATCTTGGATGTGGCGACGGATGCCGAGACAGGGGACGTGTTCCTCGTCATGGAGCTCGTTGCCGACGGCCGCACCCTCCGCGAGTCGCTCTGGAGGCCTGTATCCGAGGACGTGACCCGCGTGATGATGGAGCAGCTCCTGGATGCGGCAAAGAAGATACATGGAGCCGGCATCATCCATCGGGACTTCAAGCCGGAGAACGTCATGGTCGGCTTCTTCGGCGGGCTCAAGGTTGGTGACTTTGGGTCGGCGATTCGGGCGAAGCCGGCCAGAGTGCCCTATGAGGAGTGTTGTGTCGGCACCCTGATTTACACATCGCCGGAGCAGCTGGAAGGCAACCGGTACTAGGGCCAGGCCGTGGACATGTGGGCGCTTGGGTGCATCATGGCGGAGATGTTGGCCGGCGGGACCCTCTTCGTGGCGGAGACAGAGGAGGAGCTGCTTTGTGACGTTGATGAGTTAATTAGCTTGATCTAGCAACTGATAGATGCAGTGCCAGTGGTTAATTATTTCATTGCACTGCGGCTGAGTTAGCTTAATTACTGTGTTGTGTTATTATGTACTGTAGTAAGTGCTGGAATTTTGTCCACTTTGGGCCTAGCCCAGTAGCAGTTTCAGAAATTCCTAATAAATCCTAGAGGCCCACGCAGCCCATTTGTGCAAGGCAAAAGGTGGAACTAAAGTTTAGTCCCACTGTAACGCCCTCAATGCGTCTATATCTCCCAAGTGTCGAAGCACGACTTAAAGGCATAACCGCATTGAAAGCAATGTCGCAAGTGAGGTAATCTCCACACAACCCATGTAATACATAAGGGAAAGAGATACATAGTTGGCTTACAATCGCCACTTCACACAATTACATGAATAAAGCATTACATCATCCAGATACAATCAAGGTCCGACTACGGAACCAAAATAAAAGAAGAACCCCAAATGCGACAAAGGTCCCCGATCGACCCCAACTGGGCTCCACTACTGATCAACTAGAACGGAAACAACACAAAGGACAAGATCTCCATCAAGCTCCTCCTGAGCTTGGTTGCGTCATCTGCACGGTAACATAGGCACCTGCAAACTGGTTTTGGAAGTATCTGTGAGCCACGGGGACTCAGCAATCTCGCACCCGCGAGATCAAGACTATTTAAGCTTATAGGAAGGATGGAGTAATGAGGTGGAGCTGCAGCAAGCGACTAGCATATATGGTGGCTAACATACGCAAATGAGAGCGAGATGAGAAGGCAAAGCACGGTCGATAAAAGTATGATCAAGAAGTGATCCTATAGCAACCTACGTCAAGCATAACTCCAACACCGTGTTCACCTCCCGGACTCCGCCGGAAAGAGACCATCACGGTTACACACACGGTTGATGTATTTTAATTAAGGTCAACTTCGGGTTTTCTACAACCGGACGTTAACAAATTCCCATCTGCCCATAACCGCGGGCACGGCTTTCGAAAGATAATACCCTGCAGGGGTGTCCCAACTTAGCCCATCACAAGCTCTCACGGTCAACGAAGGAATAGACCTCCACCCGAGACGTTCCGATCAGACTCGGTATCCCGGTACAACAAGACATTTCGACAGGGTAAAACTAAACCAGCAACACCGCCCGAATGTGCCGACAAGTCCCGATAGGAGCTGCACATATCTCTTTCTCAGGGCACACTCAGATGAGCAATCCGTACAACTAAAACCAAACCTCGAGTTTCCCCGAGGGGGCGCTGCACAGGGCTCTAGTTCGGACCAACACTCAGAGGAGCACTGGCCCGGGGGGGGGGTTAGAATAAAGATGACCCTTGAGTCTGCAGAACCCAAGGGAAGGCGGTAGGTTGTTAGTGCAAATGGTAAAACCAATGTTGGGCATTGCTGGAAGAGCTTTACTTAAGGCAAACTGTCAAGGGGTTCCCATTATAGCCCAACCGTGTAAGGAACGCAAAATCCGGGAACATAACACCGATATGACGGAAACTAGGGCGGCAAGAGTGGAACAAAACACCAGGCATAAGGCCGAGCCTTCCACCCTTTACCAAGTATATAGATGCATTAATTAAATAAGATATATTGTGATATCCCAACCAGTAAACATGTTCCAACAAGGAACAACATCTCCATGTTCCAACAAGGAACAAACTTCAATCTTCACCTGCAACTAACAACGCTATAAGAGGGGCCGAGCAAAGCGGTAACATAACCAATCAACGGTTTGCTAGGACATGGTGGGTTAGAGGTTTGACATGACAATTTGGGAGGCTGACAAGCAAATGGTAGGCATCGTAGCATTGGCATAGCAAAAGAGCGAGCAAACTAACATAGCAAAGATAGTAGTGATTTCGAGGGTATGATCATCTTGCCTGAGATCCCGCAAGGAAGAAGAACGAATCCAAGAAGAAGACAAACGGTCGTAGACGAACAAATCCTCACAACTCCGGAACGAAACCGAAGCTAACGAGAGAAGCAACCCGGAAAGAAACAAACAACATAGTAAACACACAAGCATAAACAAGTCATGATGCACAAACAAGTATGATGCATGTCCGGTTTAATGAGGCATGGCATGGCAAAGTGCAACAAACAATACTACAAGTTAAGTGGAGCTCAATATGCAACGAGGTGCATGTTGACGGAACACCACATCAATTATTTAGTTATCTCTCGTTTAAGCTACCCAACAATATTAACTGTTGTTAAACATGGCAAGAGGTGAAGCATAATATAAACTATACCATCTAAACAATTTAAATGGGGCCGGATATAAAAACAACAAATCCGGTAAATCCCCATATGCATTTAGCAATTTAATGCAACAACAAGTTTAAACATTTTAAATGTTGTTATCATGATGCGGATGACATATACAAGTTTTATGCAATTTTATGAAAATGTTGACATGAGCATTAAGAAGCATTTGGTCACCATGGCGGAACGAAAAAGGTGCCACGGCGGTGAAACAAAAATGGTGCCACGGCAACATTCCGGTTCCGGTAGCTCATGGAGATACCGGTGCAAAAGGAGGCGTGCGGATGTGCGGAACATGCTAGAGATGGTGGGGTGATCCCGGTTACCGGGTTCCCACGGTTCATCGGCATGGCGAACAAGGAGGGACGTGCATGAAGCAAACGGGCACGGTGCAAACATAGGGTGCATCGCAAGGATCGATCACGGTGCAAAACTCGAGCATCTCATACAACACATGCATTAAGTCACGGGCGTCGTCTCGGCGTTATACCTTCGAAGCGTGCGTTTTCGGAGCGGTTCGAGTCGTCGAGGGAAGTAGTCGTTCACGGGCCGTAGTGGAGGTAGTTGTTCACGGGTCGTCGTGGGAAGTAGTCGTACACGACGTAGTGGAAGTCGTGGTACACGTTCGGAGAGGAACTTGACGCATCCACGGTATTCGGGCCGACGGTAGAGGTACTTGACGCATCATGTAGTCGAACTTGGCATATCCGAAGGGGTACTTGACGAAATCCACATCGAATGTAGTCGTTCGGACTCCCGTAGATGAACTTGACGGGTCCCATGAGTAGTCGTACTCGGCGAATCCACGTAGTTGCACGTATCTTTGTGTTGTGGCCGAACTTGATGAAAACCCACGGTGATGATAGACGTACACGATCGGCTTGGTGGAACTTGGCGGTGGTCTCCTCGGGTCAACAGTGATGTGCAAGGGTTAGAACGCCCGGGCCTTGGGCGCGGGACGGCGTCCTGGTGGCATTGGCGCTCCTGCGGGCGTGGAGGACGACTTCTGCAGGCACGAAGCAGGGGGCAGCAGAGGGACTAGGCGCGAGGAGGACCGAACCGAGGCGGGGGAGGTCTTGGCGCAGGGCTCCGGCGACGCAGGGCACCGCAACGGGCCTGAGAGACGGCGAAACAGGAGAGGTCGCCGGCGGGGACGCGACCTCGGGGCTCTGCTCCTGCAGGCGGAGGCTGGCAAAGGAGGGGCACGGGCGCAGGGAAGGGATGAGGTGGAGCGAGGAGAAGGGCGAGGAGGAGCGGGGGCGCTCGATGCAGGAGGAGGAAGCGCGAGGCCGCGGCGCTGGGGAGGAAGAGAGGCTGCGAGGGAGATGAGGGAGGAGGGAGAGCTGCGCGCTGGGCGCTGCGTGCGGAGGGAGAGAGCGAGGGAGATGAGATCGGGCAAGGAGGGAGGAGAGGGGATCAAGGGGAGCGGCCGCGAGAGGATCGGGCGCAGGGAGCTCGTCTCCCTGCTCGATGCGTGTGTAGGCAGCGCTGGCAGGGAACGAGGGGAGAGATGGGGTGCGGGCGCTGCGGCTAGGGTTAGAGGGGCACCGGCTGGGCCTTGGGCTAGCTGCACGAATGGGCCGGCCTAGATGGTCAGACCCAAGAGGCCGGCTGGGCTGGCTCTCTTCTCTCTCTCACTCTAAAGAAAAGAAACAGGGATAAGAAAGAAAAGAAAGGGAGGTTAGGGGAAGAAGTAGGACATGGGGATAATTTTTCCGGACTCGCAAAAATGAGTTTGATCCAGGAAAAATAGAAGTGGGCATGACCGAAAGATTTAAATTCAAACTCATTTGAAATTAATTCAAATGGTTTGAATAGGAAGTGAGGTTTGGGAAGGTCCAAAAATGTTCGGATTTTTGGTGGAGCTCCGGAAAATGATGAAATAAATATTGGCAAGGTTGGAGACCAAACTTGAAGCAGAAAAGGAACGAAATTATTTTGTAAGTGTGTTTTGGTGATTCCAAAATGGAATATTTAATATAGCTCCCTAATATTGGAGGATATGTTATAAAGAGAAGTCACCATGTGAATTTCCCTCGATTTAAATGGATCGAAGATCCATACGATTTATTTAGTTGAGTTTTTAAAAAATAAATGACATGATGGCATGATGACATGATGCAATGCACATGATGCAAGGATGAATGCAACAAATAAAACAAATCACACGACGAAACTCGGAATAGCTGGAAGTCTTCTGGAGCGTCGGTCTCGGGGCGTTACAACACTCCACCACTACAAGAGGATCTCGTCCCGAGATCTAGGATGGCACCGGAGAGAAATGGAAGAGGAAGAGAAGAGGTAAAACTAAGTTGCTTCTTTGACCAATGAGTGAAACCAAAGAACCTTGAGAGGTTGAACAAATTGAAAGAAAGAATACAAAGGAGATGAACGAGATTGCAAACAATCCGTTAGAAAAAAAAAGGAACAAGGAACATTACGAGAACTTGAAGGTTGCAAAGACATGAATCAAGAGTTTAATGGACAAGATAGAATTCGAAACCACTCCAGTTAAAACAAGATGAGAGAGAAAGAATTTGGGCAGCACTCCGGTTGGAAAGAGATGCAAGACTTGATAAGATGAAAAAGAACTTGAAAGAAAAAGGCAGGACACTCCGGTTAAATGGATAAGCAAGGAAAAGAACACGATCCTCACAAATCGAGATGGTGAGTGAAAAGAGCAACGTCACAATGCCTCCAAAAGAAATAATAGAAGATATATCATTGGAATAACAGAATGGAGAAGAAAATGCCAACTTCTGCCACAAATGAGTTTGGAAAGCATCCTTGCAAAGAAGAATTGAACGGGGTTGTTGGAAAATCAACAACGAAAAGCACAAGCTTGTAGTGGGCTTATGGAAAACATCTCAAAATTATGAGGTGACAACCGGCCACTAACGGAAACAATTGCTTGATTGAGATCAACGAAGAGATGAAAACTTCTTCCACCAAGATGATAAAGAGATAACTTGGATCATTGGCAAGCACCACAAATAGCAACATTCCCAATGGAAGGCTTTTAGGTGAAATATGACACAAGATAACTCCAACAACGAGGTTGATGGATTTAAAAATAACTCATTCTTAACAACATGTGAATCATGGAACATGAACTCAAATTATCAAGAATGACATAATACCACCTCCAAAATATGGTAGAAAGAATTGCACTCCGGATTACCATATGAAGAAAGCTTGAGCTCCTTAGGAAAGAATCTCGATGAAAACTTTGAGAAGGGAATTAAATCCTTGATGAACCATCATGTAGAACCTCCATGAAGAACTCCGGTAAACAAAAGGAATGAAAAGAAAGAGAAATTGAAAACACAAGGTGAATCCTTGCAATGATTTAGATGGATCTCCGTGATAATTAGAGCTTGGAACTCCGGGAAAAAGAGAAGATGAAATAAATGAAACCGAGAATTTTAAGGGCCTCCGGAATAAAGAATTAATCACTTGGATGAACAAGAATAAGAATTATGTTATGCTAATCCTTCACCAATTAAATTGACGACAATCAACGGATTTGGCATACTACTTATTCTCGTAGAAAGGATTAAAAGAGATATAGCGTAAACTTGAGAAGGTCTTCAACGAACCACCGGTAGGATTGGAACAACAAATGAATTGATATGATGAACAAGGAAGAGAGATCTTGAAAGAACCACCGTAAGAATTGAAAATGATCGAAGTAGGGGTGCATCACCGGTAAGAATTAGCAAATGAACGAAGGTGCTTGAGACAAACTAGATACATGAGAACAAAGAGATCAAGAACTGATTAGAGGATATTCGATAGATGCACCGGCAAGATAGGAGAATGATAACTGACGGCTGAGAATGAATAAACCTGAATTGATGGACTCCGGATGACAAACTGAGAAGACTCTTGAATATCTCCTGATGGGTGAAAAAGATTCTCACAATCGAAAACAATTATGAGAGGATGGCCACAAGCTAGCACCATGAATCTTGAAGAGAATAGAGCAAGATTAAAGAGAAACTCTTCTTCGGTTTTCAAATGATGAGAATGACAACGAGAAACACCACCAAGAATTATTGAGGCACACCGGAAGAATCAAAAGCGAAGAGGTTGAGCCAACTATGAAAAGAATTTGAAAGATCTTGGAGAAAAGCATTTGACTAATGATAACTCATTCTTACGTCAAACTTGGAGAAGAATTTAGGATAGCTCTGGGAAAATAGAAGAGTCAGGTAAGATCCTGGGAAAAGACCTGTGGGTGGCCCACTCAAAAGAACACCGTTGAAAAGATTTAAAAGAGATGTTGCACCGGTTGAATTAAATGACTTGAATGAGATACCAATCTCGAAATAGCTTGAACGAATGCAGAGTGGAAACACGAATCTTCGAGATATCTTGAGCACTCCGGAACAATTTAATAGCGAGAGATGGATGATTAAGAGGTGCACCGGCATAAGAAAAGCATTGGAAAAAAAAAGAAAAGGAGTATGCTTAATACCAAAGCTTGAATTAAATCCACCGGAGAAGAAAAGAACGAGGAATGACGAACTTGAAGCTCCATTAGAATCTTCATGAGAATCACCGGATAAGAACATTGACGGAAAAGAATGGAGAAACTTCCTATCAATAAAATGGATACTTGAAGAAGAAATCTTAGTCCTTGAAGAAAAACAAAAGGGAGGGAGGGTGGGAAAAACAAAGGCAACTTGGAGACGGATGAAACAACACCGTTGAGAAGAAGTGATAAATGATCTTGCAAATATTGACTTGAACGGATCCACTTGAGGAGAGACACACCGGTTAAAAAAAGGATTGACAAGACAGACTCGATGATCAAGAAGGACTAGTATTCACATAGGAATATGAGAACACCATTTGGAAAAGGTATGGAATCAACATTTGACTTCGAAGCAACTCGAATACCACAACTCAAAACAAAACAAAGGATTGGCTTGCAAAATAAGCCAGAACAAACATATGATAGAGATTTCGTCCGAAGTTTTCGTGGTGGGGCCTACACGGGCTCGAGTGTACAGCACCATCATGTACAAGGCAGTGCACATGACATACGAAGTGTCCCCGAGTCGGCATAGCCAAGGACTCTTTAAGACACAACGAGACCACTGTAAAACCGATCGTGAATAGGCGGACCACTAGACGTCGAACCCCAATTTCATATCATACATCTGTCGGAAAGATATCCTAAGAGCTACTTGATTTCCCACCTATGAAACTCCCGAAATTTTCCGGTTATGCAATCAGGTGTTGGGGATACAGGGGAAGCATAATATCTCACCCAAAACTAACAAATCCTACATCCAGCTGTATCCATCCTTCAACACATAACCAAGAAACCTTCGGAAATCGTCTACCTCAACCTTCGAAAAGCATCCGTTATACAAGTCATGGCAATACTCCCGTACTCACCTCAGTACTGGGTTATCGGGGTTATCTCACCAACAACTGCATAAAAAAGATTTTCGATGTCGGCGTACTAAACTCAGGTATTCCAGAACTGCAACGATAAAATTATGACGACAACACCTCAGAGCTCAACTCCCCGGGACACTTCCACTAAACCCCTGACAGGAGGCACGAAGACAATGTTCTCATCATAAAACCATCGGAACGATTCCAAGATACCCGCGTGATCCTAAATTTTTTTTAGTGAAATTTGAGAAGAGAAGAGTCAAAACTCTACGTCAGGATGCCTTACCAGAGCGATGAAGAGACTGGGGAGTAAAAAGAATTCCTAACTCTCCGATATATATAATCCTAAATGACTCAAAATATTTTTTCTAGACACAACTCGGCCGCTAAAAACGATCAAGCAGTGGGGCTCCTAAGGTCGGGGAAGGCTCTGATTACCAACTTGTAACGCCCTCGATGCGGCTATATCTCCCACGTGTCGAAGCACGACTTAAAGGCATAACCGCATTGAAAGCAATGTCGCAAGTGAGGTAATCTTCACACAACCCATGTAATACATAAGGGAAAGAGATACATAGTTGGCTTACAATCGCCACTTCACACAATTACATGAATAAAGCATTACATCATCCAGATACAATCAAGGTCCGACTACGGAACCAAAATAAAAGAAGAACCCCAAATGCGACAAAGGTCCCCGATCGACCCCAACTGGGCTCCACTACTGATCAACTAGAACGGAAACAACACAAAGGACAAGATCTCCATCAAGCTCCTCCTGAGCTTGGTTGCGTCATCTGCACGGTAACATAGGCACCTGCAAACTGGTTTTGGAAGTATCTGTGAGCCACGGGGACTCAGCAATCTCACACCCGCGAGATCAAGACTATTTAAGCTTATAGGAAGGATGGAGTAATGAGGTGGAGCTGCAGCAAGCGACTAGCATATATGGTGGCTAACATACGCAAATGAGAGCGAGATGAGAAGGCAAAGCACGGTCGATAAAAGTATGATCAGGAAGTGATCCTATAGCAACCTACGTCAAGCATAACTCCAACACCGTGTTCACCTCTCGGACTCCGCCGGAAAGAGACCATCACGGTTACACACACGGTTGATGTATTTTAATTAAGGTCAACTTCGGGTTTTCTACAACCGGACGTTAACAAATTCCCATCTGCCCATAACCGCGGGCACGGCTTTCGAAAGATAATACCCTGCAGGGGTGTCCCAACTTAGCCCATCACAAGCTCTCACGGTCAACGAAGGAATAGACCTCCACCCGAGACGTTCCGATCAGACTCGGTATCCCGGTACAACAAGACATTTCGACAGGGTAAAACTAAACCAGCAACACCGCCCGAATGTGCCGACAAGTCCCGATAGGAGCTGCACATATCTCTTTCTCAGGGCACACTCAGATGAGCAATCCGTACAACTAAAACCAAACCTCGAGTTTCCCCGAGGGGGCGCTGCACAGGGCTCTAGTTCGGACCAACACTCAGAGGAGCACTGGCCCGGGGGGGGG
>NC_041381.1:170140320-170161389 GCF_002162155.2 Triticum dicoccoides
GTTCCGATCAGACTCGGTATCCCGGTACAACAAGACATTTCGACAGGGTAAAACTAAACCAGCAACACCGCCCGAATGTGCCGACAAATCCCGATAGGAGCTGCACATATCTCTTTCTCAGGGCACACTCAGATGAGCAATCCGTACAACTAAAACCAAACCTCGAGTTTCCCCGAGGGGGCGCTGCACAGGGCTCTAGTTCGGACCAACACTCAGAGGAGCACTGGCCCGGGGGGGGGGGGTTAGAATAAAGATGACCCTTGAGTCTGCAGAACCCAAGGGAAGGCGGTAGGTTGTTAGTGCAAATGGTAAAACCAATGTTGGGCATTGCTGGAAGAGCTTTACTTAAGGCAAACTGTCAAGGGGTTCCCATTATAGCCCAAACGTGTAAGGAACGCAAAATCCGGGAACATAACACCGATATGACGGAAACTAGGGCGGCAAGAGTGGAACAAAACACCAGGCATAAGGCCGAGCCTTCCACCCTTTACCAAGTATATAGATGCATTAATTAAATAAGATATATTGTGATATCCCAACCAGTAAACATGTTCCAACAAGGAACAACATCTCCATGTTCCAACAAGGAACAAACTTCAATCTTCACCTGCAACTAACAAGGGGCTGAGCAAAGCGGTAACATAGCCAATCAACGGTTTGCTAGGACATGGTGGGTTAGAGGTTTGACATGACAATTTGGGAGGCTGACAAGCAAATGGTAGGCATCGTAGCATTGGCATAGCAAAAGAGCGAGCAAACTAACATAGCAAAGATAGTAGTGATTTCGAGGGTATGATCATCTTGCCTGAGATCCTGCAAGGAAGAAGAACGAATCCAAGAAGAAGACAAACGGTCGTAGACGAACAAATCCTCACAACTCCGGAACGAAACCGAAGCTAACGAGAGAAGCAACCCGGAAAGAAACAAACAACATAGTAAACACACAAGCATAAACAAGTCATGATGCACAAACAAGTATGATGCATGTCCGGTTTAATGAGGCATGGCATGGCAAAGTGCAACAAACAATACTACAAGTTAAGTGGAGCTCAATATGCAACGAGGTGCATGTTGACGGAACACCACATCAATTATTTAGTTATCTCTCGTTTAAGCTATCCAACAATATTAACTGTTGTTAAACATGGCAAGAGGTGAAGCATAATATAAACTATACCATCTAAACAATTTAAATGGGGCCGGATATAAAAACAACAAATCCGGTAAATCCCCATATGCATTTAGCAATTTAATGCAACAACAAGTTTAAACATTTTAAATGTTGTTATCATGATGCGGATGACATATACAAGTTTTATGCAATTTTATGAAAATGTTGACATGAGCATTAAGAAGCATTTGGTCACCATGGCGGAACGAAAAAGGTGCCACGGCGGTGAAACAAAAATGGTGCCACGGCAACATTCCGGTTCCGGTAGCTCATGGAGATACCGGTGCAAAAGGAGGCGTGCGGATGTGCGGAACATGCTAGAGATGGTGGGGTGATCCCGGTTACCGGGTTCCCACGGTTCATCGGCATGGCGAACGAGGAGGGACGTGCATGAAGCAAACGGGCACGGTGCAAACATAGGGTGCATCGCAAGGATCGATCACGGTGCAAAACTCGAGCATCTCATACAACACATGCATTAAGTCACGGGCGTCGTCTCGGCGTTATACCTTCGAAGCGTGCGTTTTCGGAGCGGTTCGAGTCGTCGAGGGAAGTAGTCGTTCACGGGCCGTAGTGGAGGTAGTCGTTCACGGGTCGTCGTGGGAAGTAGTCGTACACGACGTAGTGGAAGTCGTGGTACACGTTCGGAGAGGAACTTGACGCATCCACGGTATTCGGGCTGACGGTAGAGGTACTTGACGCATCATGTAGTCGAACTTGGCATATCCGAAGGGGTACTTGACGAAATCCACATCGAATGTAGTCGTTCGGGCTCCCGTAGATGAACTTGACGGGTCCCATGAGTAGTCGTACTCGGCGAATCCACGTAGTTGCACGTATCTTTGTGCTGTAGCCGAACTTGATGAAAACCCACGGTGACGGTAGACGTACACGATCGGCTTGGTGGAACTTGGCGGTGGTCTCCTCGGGTCAACAGTGATGTGCAAGGGTTAGAACGCCCGGGCCTTGGGCGCGGGACGGCGTCCTGGTGGCATTGGCGCTCCTGCGGGCGTGGAGGACGACTTCTGCAGGCACGAAGCAAGGGGCAGCAGAGGGACTAGGCGCGGGGAGGACCAAACCGAGGCGGGGGAGGTCTTGGCGCAGGGCTCCGGCGACGCAGGGCACCGCAACGGGCCTGAGCGACGGCGAAACAGGAGAGGTCGCCGGCGGGGACGTGACCTCGGGGCTCTGCTCCTGCAGGCGGAGGCTGGCAAAGGAGGGGCACGGGCGCAGGGAAGGGATGAGGTGGAGCGAGGAGAAGGGCGAGGAGGAGCGGGGGCGCTCGATGCAGGAGGAGGAAGGGCGAGGCCGCGGTGCTGGGGAGGAAGAGAGGCTGCGAGGGAGATGAGGGAGGAGGGAGAGCTGCGCGTTGGGCGCTGCGTGCGGAGGGAGAGAGCGAGGGAGATGAGATCGGGCAAGGAGGGAGGAGAGGGGATCAAGGGGAGCGGCCGCGAGAGGATCGGGCGCAGGGAGCTCGTCTCCCTGCTCGATGCGTGTGTAGGCGGCGCTGGCAGGGAACGAGGGGAGAGATGGGGTGCGGGCGCTGCGGCTAGGGTTAGAGGGGCACCGGCTGGGCCTTGGGCTAGCTGCACGAATGGGCCGGCCTAGATGGTCAGACCCAAGAGGCCGGCTGGGCTGGCTCTCTTCTCTCTCTCACTCTAAAGAAAAGAAACAGGGATAAGAAAGAAAAGAAAGGGAGGTTAGGGGAAGAAGTAGGACATGGGGATAATTTTTCCGGACTCGCAAAAATGAGTTTGATCCAGGAAAAATAGAAGTGGGCATGACCGAAAGATTTAAATTCAAACTCATTTGAAATTAATTCAAATGGTTTGAATAGGAAGTGAGGTTTGGGAAGGTCCAAAAATGTTCGGATTTTTGGTGGAGCTCCGGAAAATGATGAAATAAATATTGGCAAGGTTGGAGACCAAACTTGAAGCAGAAAAGGAACGAAATTATTTTGTAAGTGTGTTTTGGTGATTCCAAAATGGAATATTTAATATAGCTCCCTAATATTGGAGGATATGTTATAAAGAGAAGTCACCATGTGAATTTCCCTCGATTTAAATGGGTCGAAGATCCATACGATTTATTTAGTTGAGTTTTTAAAAAATAAATGACATGATGGCATGATGACATGATGCAATGCACATGATGCAAGGATGAATGCAACAAATAAAACAAATCACACGACGAAACTCGAAATAGCTGGAAGTCTTCTGGAGCGTCGGTCTCGGGGCGTTACACCCACATTGCTAGTTTAGAGGGAGTTGGACCTCTTTATAAGGGAGGCTCCTTCCCCACTTGTATGAGCATGAGAACAAGAGGGACTTCCACGCGCGCTCCTCCTCCGCCGCCCGCCCCGCCCCGCCCTGCCCCGCCCCGCCCCGCAGGTCGGGACAGTAGGCCTCCGAAACCGCACTCTTTGAGTCCTGTACGGGAGAAGGGTGATAAGGTTTTTGGGGAGCGCTCTGCGCGACTACTGGCTGCTTCATCACGGACAATCCGGTCGCCGACGTCCACGACCTCCTCGACGACATGGCAGGCGAGGACATCGACCCCAAGTCCAGCGCTTCTGCTGCTGCTGTGCCGTACGTGTTCTTCTCCTTTCTGTTAGAAGTCCTGCTACAGTTCTTGGCTCTAGTTTCTGTCCTACATATGTTAGGTTCTATGTCGTATAAGCAACTTCATCTAGTGACTGTTCTAGATGTGTTTACCTCAAGTTCATATATGCAGACGATGTTTACCTTCTCTCTGTCAGATTGCATGACTTGCTTTATATTAGCTATTTTAGTCATGCTTTATCTAGTATTTCTGTTAATAAAATCATTCGATAAATTGCTCATATTTCCAACAATCTAAAAACCTTATTATAGGCAATTTACCTCGAATGGTTTTGCTGCTTCCATGAGACCTCCTATGTTTGAGGGTATCCACTATAAGAGGTGGCGCGTGAGAGCAGTCTTATGGTTTCAAACGATGAGTTGCTATGACGCCACTCTCGGCAAACCTGAAGGAGAGCTTGATGCTCAACAAGCACAAGCTTTTCAGAAAATGGATACTCTGTTTAAGGCTGCTCTCTTGAGTGTTCTTGGAGAGAACATAGTTGATGCTTATGCGTCAATTGATAATGGAAAAGATATGTGGGATGCACTCGAGGCCAAGTTTGGGGTCTCGGATGCTGGCACTGAGCTGTACATCATGGAGCAATTCTATGATTACAGGATGACTGAAGAGCGCTCCGTGGTTGAGCAAGCTCATGAGATACAGTCGTTTGCTAGAGAACTTGAGCACTTCAGTTGTACGCTACCGGACAAGTTTGTTGCGGGAGGTATCATCACTAAGCTTCCTCCTTCATGGAGGAACTTTGCTACCTTGCTGAAGCATAAGAGGCAGGAGTTTTCCGTCCCGGATCTCATTGGCACTCTTGATGTGGAAGAAAAGGTGAGAGCAAAGGACACACATGCTCGAGGTATTGAGGGAGGATCTAGTGCCAATGTGGTACAGAAGCAGAACTTCCAGCCCCACAAGTTCAAGAACAAGGGCAAGTTTGATGGTAAAGCAAAGTTTGATGGGAAGAACAAGGCTGTGCAACACACGAACTTCAAGAAGAAGAATGGCAAGAAGAAAGGTGCTTGTCATGTGTGTGGAGATCCTGATCATTGGGCTCCTAGTTGCCCTAATCGCTATGACAAGCGTCATCCTGGGAAAGGCGGCAAGACCGCTAATGTTGTCATTGGAGACACTGACATGAAGGATGCTGGGTATGGTATATTTCCCACTATTCTTTCAGTATGTCATTCTCCTGATTGGTTGATTGACACGGGTGCTAATGTGCATGTATGCGGTGATATTTCCATGTTTTCGTCTTATCAGACCGCAGGGACTTCAACCGTGCTGATGGGCAACGGTTCAAGTGCTTCTGTTCGTGGTGTTGGCACGGTCGATCTGAAGTTTACTTCAGGGAAGATCGTGCGGCTGAAGAACGTGCATTATGCCCCCTCCGTCAATAAAAATCTTGTTAGCAGATCTCTTCTGTGTAGAGATGGCTACAAGCTTGTCTTTGAGTCGAATAAATTTGTAATATCCAAGTATGGAACCTTTGTTGGTAAAGGCTATGAGTCAGGAGGCCTGTTTCGTTTATCCTTATCAGATGTTTGCAATAAAGTTGTTAATCATATTTGCAACAATAGTGAATCAAATGTGTGGCATTCACGACTTTGTCATGTTAACTTTGGTTGCATGTCGCGACTAGCGAAGTTGAACTTAATCCCTAGTTTCACCACCGTTAAGGGATCTAAGTGTCAAGTGTGTGTGCAAGCTAAGCAACCTCGTAAATCTCACGTGACTGCGGAGACGAGAAATCTTGCACCACTAGAACTTATACATTCAGATCTATGTGAAATGAATGGTGTTTTGACAAAAGGTGGAAAGAAATATTTCATGACGTTAATTGACGACTCCACTAGATACTGCTGTGTGTATCTTCTGAAATCTAAGGATAAGGCTTTGAACTTTTTCAAGATCTATAAAGCTGAAGTGGAAAACCAACTTGATCGGAAAATCAAGAGGCTTAGATCTGACCGTGGTGGAGAGTACTTTTCCAATGAATTTGATGCTTTTTGTGCGGAACATGGTATAATCCATGAGAGGACGCCTCCCTACTCACCTCAGTCAAATGGGGTGGCCGAAAGAAAGAACCGTACTCTAACTGATTTGGTTAACGCCATGTTAGACACATCGGGTCTCTCCAAGGCATGGTGGGGGGAGGCGATATTGACAGCATGTCATGTCCTAAATCGAGTTCCCACAAAGAACAAAGAGATAACTCCATTTGAGGAATGGGAGAAGAAAAGGTTAAAACTCTCTTATCTGCGAACATGGGGTTGTTTGGCGAAAGTCAATGTTCCAATTCCAAAGAAGCGGAAACTTGGACCAAAGACTGTGGATTGTGTTTTCTTGGGATATGCTTTTCATAGCATTGGCTATAGATTCTTGGTTGTAAAATCTGAGTGACCTGACATGCATGTCGGTACGATCATGGAGTCGAATGATGCGACTTTCTTTGAAGATATCTTTTCCATGAAGGATATGGCTACCTCATCTAATCAGGAGATGCCTAGTTCATCGAATTGGGAACTAGTTACAATTACCGAACCTGCCATTTTGATGGAACACTTTGAAAGTCCTGTGGAGGAGAACAATGAAGTTCCTATTAGGAGCAAGAGACAGAGGACTGCAAAGTCTTTTGGTGATGATTTTCTTGTGTATCTCATAGATGACACTCCCAGTTCTAGTTCAGAGGCCTATGCATCTGAAGATGCTGACTACTGGAAGGAAGCAGTTCGTAGCGAGATGGATTCCATCTTGGCAAATGAAACTTGGGAGATAACTGATCGTCCTTATGGGTGCAAACCTATAGGATGCAAATGGGTATTCAAGAAGAAGCTTAGGCCTGATGGTACTATCGAAAAGTACAAGGCTCGGCTCGTGGCTAAGGGTTATACCCAAAAGGAAGGTGAAGACTTCTTTGATACTTACTCACCTGTGGCTCGACTGACCACTATTCGAGTTCTACTTTCACTAGCTGCCTCACATGGTCTTCTCGTTCATCAAATGGATGTTAAGACTGCTTTCCTAAATGGAGAGTTGGATGAGGAAATTTATATGGAACAACCAGATGGGTTTGTAATAGATGGTCAGGAAGGGAAAGTGTGCAAGTTGCTGAAGTCTTTGTATGGACTCAAGCAAGCACCGAAACAGTGACATGAGAAGTTCGAAAGAACTTTAACAGCTGCAGGCTTTGTTGTGAACGAAGCTGACAAATGTGTGTACTATCGCCATGGTGGGGGCGAGGGAGTTATGCTTTGTTTGTATGTTGATGACATACTAATTTTTGGAACAAATCTAAATGTTATTAAGGAGGTCAAGGATTTCCTATCTCGCTGTTTTGAGATGAAGGATTTAGGAGTGGCTGATGTCATTCTGAACATCAAGTTGTTGAGAGACGATGATGGTGGGATTATATTGCTTCAATCTCACTATGTGGAAAAGATCTTGAGTCGCTTTGGCTACAGTGACTGCAAGCCCTCTCCAACACCATATGATGCTAGCGTGCTGCTTCGAAAGAATCGAAGAATTGCTAGAGATCAATTGAAGTATTCTCAGATTATTGGCTCGCTTATGTACTTGGCCAGTGCTACAAGACCTGACATCTTTTTTGCTGTTAGCAAACTGAGTTGGTTTGTCTCAAAACCAGGAGATGTGCATTGGAAGCTCTAGAGAGAGTTTTGCGTTATTTGAAAGGCACTGCAAATTATGGAATTCACTACACTGGGCACCCAAAGGTGCTTGAAGGGTATAGTGACTCAAACTGGATCTCAGATGCTGATGAGATAAAGGCCACGAGCGGATATGTATTCACTCATGGAGGTGGCACTGTTTCTTGGAAGTCTTGCAAGCAGACCATCTTAACGAGGTCAACAATGGAAGCAGAACTCACAGCACTAGATACAGCTACGGTTGAAGCAGATTGGCTTCGCCGGCTCTTGAATGACTTGCCGGTTGTTGAGAAACCTGTACCGGGTGTCCTTATGAACTGCGACAATCAAACTGTGATCACAAAAGTGAGCAGCTCAAAGGATAACATGAAGTCATCAAGACACGTTCAGAGAAGGTTAAAGTCTGTCAGGGAAATGGAAAACTCCGGAGTTATTGCGTTGGATTATATCCAAACGTCTAAAAATCTGGCAGATCCTTTTACTAAGGGTCTATCACGTAATGTGATAGATAATGCATCGACGGAGATGGGTATGAGACCCACAATATGAGTTGTTCACAGTGGTAACCTATTCTTTGTGATCGGAGATCCCGTGAATTAGATGTGGAAGACAAGCTGTTGGTCAACTGGGAGGAGAGTATCCTTACTATTAAAAATATTACTTCATGAAGATGCAATACTCTCCTAATCTGCATGGCAGGTTGATGTATATCTTAATGTGTTCTAATTGGCTCTTTGAAGCAGAGATGTTGTCCTGCAGAACATCTTTTGAAGAACACACCTATATGAGTCTGATTGTCAAACGTCGCAATCTATGAGAGTAGGGTTCTCTCTAGTAAACTCATGAAAGGTCACGGAGTATGACGCATAAGCTCCACCCGCGGGGAAGACCCACGGTAGCCACGTATCGGTCAAGGCTTTATGTGAAGCTAGATTCGCAGAAAACTTGCAGTTCAAGGCCCAGTCCACTGTTCAAGTTGCGTACTAGTGTAGCATAGAGTTCTAGGTGGAAGTTCAACTTAACAGTCTCCACTGCAGTACCGGTATATAAAATAGTGTTTTGGAACCAAAGGCAAATTTTGTGTGCCTCTGGGATCTGGTAGGGGATTGCTGGAATTTTGTCCACTTTGGGCCTAGCCCAGTAGCAGTTTCAGAAATTCCTAATAAATCCTAGAGGCCCACGCAACCCATTTGTGCAAGGCAAGAGGTGGAACTAAAGTTTAGTCCCACATTGCTAGTTTAGAGGGAGTTGGACCTCTTTATAAGGAAGGCTCCTTCCCCACTTGTATGAGCATGAGAACAAGAGGGACTTCCACGCGCGCTCCTCCTCCGCCGCCCGCCTCGCCTCGTCACGACGCGCCGCGGGTTGCGGGAATGAGCTGAGCCGATGTCTAAATTTTTGCCACGCACTACGGGTATACGAAAGGTCACTCGGGAGATGGAAAGTTTTTGCTGTAGTGGAGATTAAATGCGAACGCTGCACCCTTTGGCTGCTGTCTGTTCGTTTCATCTCCCTCGGCCCCTTCAGCTCCCGGCGCTGCCCTCTCGCCTCCTTCTCTTGCGCCTATAAAAGGGAGGTCGCTCCTCTCAGCAAGATACACCAGAACTACTTCTTCCTCTCGCCACCGGTTCCTGAGCACTGCGCTGCTGCTACGATCTTCTCCATCCCGGCTTGCGGCGTGCACCGCAGGTCGGGACAGTAGTCCTCCGAAACCGCACTCTTTGAGTCCTGTACGGGAGAAGGGTGATAAGGTTTTTGGGGAGCGCTCTGCGCGACTACTGGCTGCTTCATCACGGACGATCCTGTCGCCGACGACTACTTCCCCGACGACGACTTCTTCCCCGACGTTCACGACCTCCTCGACGACATGGCAGGCGAGGACATCGACCCCAAGTCCAGCGCTTCTGCTGCTGCTGTGCCGTACGTGTTCTTCTCCTTTCTGTTAGAAGTCCTGCTACAGTTCTTGGCTCTAGTTTCTGTCCTACATATGTTAGGTTCTATGTCGTATAAGCAACTTCATCTAGTGACTGTTCTAGATGTGTTTACCTCAAGTTCAAATATGCAGACGATGTTTACCTTCTCTCTGTCAGATTGCATGACTTGCTTTATATTAGCTATTTTAGTCATGCTTTATCTAGTATTTCTGTTAATAAAATCATTCGATAAATTGCTCATATTTCCAACAGTAAGTAGTTGCAGGAAACTTAGTTATGGGTTATTACTTGATGTAATTCTTTGACTTGAGCAATCATTGGACTACTGTAGCAAGGAAATTACTTGATGGTCGAACAATATCTATCCTGATGGCGTGCTAGAAATGGAGTTGGCTAAAAGAGCTCCATTTTACGCATCATGGTGATAGTAGTGCATCTGGTTGTGCTTCTGAATCTGATTGAGCTTTTCTATAATCGGTCTGAATATGCTAAGCTTCTGAATCTGGTTGAAAAATATTGATCTTGAGGTAACGGTGATTGCTGCTAAGCTTCTGAATCTGGTTGAGCTTTCTATAACTGGTCTGAGTCTGCTAAGCTTCTGAATCTCATTGAAAAAAATCTAGTTGTGAGTAACAGATGTGAAGTCCAAGGAAGAAAAACAAATGTTGAATGTCTCAGACCTAAGAAGGATATTCTACTACTAGCAAGTTGGATATCATCGGTTCAGACTTCAGAGCACCCACATGAAATCTGCACAACAGTAAACAGACAATCAAGTTTTTTGATAACCAACAAAGACTTCAATTCTGATGTGTGGTAACAGATTCCACTGAAGAAAAGATGGCAACCTCCTCTGTCTCAAAATCCGTATAATACAAGGAAAGGGGAAAATCCGTATAGAAGTCCTTGCCTACCTAAGCTTTTTTTGGCTCCGGTCTCATCATGCCCGAGCTTTACTTCCATTTCAATGCAAGTCACATCTTCTTGTGCAAGTCTATCTAAAGCTCAGCAGTTCATCTCCATTTCAGTCCTCCTCGACTCAACAGATGGCTCTTCCTCCTCCTCTGCTTCTGTCCTGCATCTTGTTGTTGGGCATAGACATATTCATCTTGTGAAATGTGATAAAGGCCTAGCTAGCTACTCGACTACTGCTGCATTTTACGCATGGTATCATTTTTCACTTTAGCTAGTATATGTCAGGCAACTGAATTTTCATTTTTGGCAAGTCAAATTTGTTGCCATTGGTTCAATGTGCTTTATTTCCATTGATAGAAGAAGAAGAGTGAATACAGGGTATGGAACAACACATGCACGGATGACATGGTGCCCGAAGCAGAGGAACATGGGGTGCTCAGCATAAAGAAATGAAAAGAACAACACGACAAACTCTCCCAGCTCTGAGAAGCAACACGAACATAATGAAGACAACCAACATCCAACTCCAACGTCGGGGACGCCGCGAGCGAACAAGACGACACCTTCAAGAAGGGGAACAGTGTCAAGACGCCGTCGTCGTTCGGTCCAGGAGCCCGGACTTTGGGTTTCCCCTAATGCTTGAGGAGGGGCTAAGACGAAGACCATGGCAGCGCCTCCAAAAAAGGGACGACACCCGCAGGTGTGGCCGCTGCCAGCACCGGCAAGCCGAGCAGGAATTTCGCCCTAGCCTTTGTCTGGGCAATCCCAAGCCGCCGGGACGGAGAGGAGGAAGTCGAAACACATGACGAAGTCACCAATCGCAGGGAGGGGAGCAACGCCCGTCATTGAAGCCGGCATTGCACATCACCGGGAGAGCATGCTACAAATCCGACAGGAGCAAGAGCGACACGTAGAGGTGAGCTTGGTTGGGCGAATAGGCGGAGGGGAATTCGGGGCGAAGGCAAAGACGATGCAACGGGTGGCCAGCAACGCGGACGGTCCAAGATCCGGAGAGGAGCGCAGATCCGGGCCGCCAGGGCCTAAAACACCTGGGCCCCGGCAAGCCCAAGAAGCTGGAAGAGGAACGCAGCTCCCAGAGCATGCCGGGTCCAGGGCCGTGCCAGCATGGACCCGGGCCAGACAGGAACACAGGAAGAGGACGCACGTTCAGGGCTGCCAGGGGTCAACGCTAGAACGTACTCGCGAGGAGGAAGAGGGCCGCCATGAAAAGCAACACGCCCGCCGCGCAGACCGGCCGACACACTGCGGCGGACGCTATGCCCTGCCATCAATGGAACTAGGGGGTGGGTGAGGGGGGGCACCACAACCAGAGGACGGCCCAGGCCAGCTAGCGAGGAGCAGCCCATACGGGGAGCCACAACCACGCGCGTCCAGAGGAGGGGCGTGCGAGGAGCGAGCTCGTAGTCGCGCACGGGGGCCCTGAGTCACGCCGAGGGGCGACCGTCGAGGAGGGCCCGGATCCGGCCTCGCAGCATGGCCAAGGCACGTCGTAGCCCTTGCCGGATCAGCCGGAGGAGGCTGTTGGTCGCAAGAGGAAGTCGCGGGGCGGGGCAAGGTGGGGCAGGGCGGAGCGGGATGGAGGCGAGGGAGCGCGTAAGGGGCCAGATCCGCCCCGCCGCCGCCATCCTAGGGGCCGGCGCGGCTTCGCCGGCCATCCCTCCGGCAGCAGCGACGTAGGGTAGGGCGGTTCGGGCGGCGGCTAGGGTTTACCCCACGTTTCAATGTGTTTTATGACACGTGTGTAAGAGGTCCCCATGGATTTGACCGACGCTGTTATTTATTAAGTTGATTTCCTGCATTTCTTGCAGAGTGCATGATGCAGCCCCATGCATGCATATCTCCACTTCGTGACTCTTTTTTTTTAACATAGCACAGACACAAGCGCTCATACATACGCTCATACACTCATCCGTATGAACGCACACACATACACCTTACCTGTATGAGCATCTTCGAGAGACTGAGCTGACATATCATGTTGAGATTTACGAAGTCACTTTTAGAGAAAGGTTTATAGGAAGAGTCATCTTCTCCTAGATGGGAGGGGGTTAAGTTGATTATATGGGGTGCTTTCACGGAATCGTTGAAGCTCTTTTTTTTTGGTCTAACTCCCCTTAAACCAGAAACTTCTACGAAAAGAGAAACTGATGGAGATGGCCTTACATCCATCCATGAGTTGAGGGAGAGACGTCCACACTTTTTGAAAAATCACAAATCATTTGTAAATGTTCCTTTACAAAATTTGAGAAACACTTAAGTTTCTATCCCTTTAGTAGCATGTTTAGTGTTTCAAAAAATAAAGATAGACTTCCACCATTTCCAAAACAAGAAAAATGTCCATGTCCACCTTTGTTCTAAAATTTTGCTATGTGACTTGGATAAATCTGCCCATTAACTCCAGCATGTTAAGTGGTTTTAAGAAAATTGAAGGTCCAACGTAGATAGTTTCTTAGTTCAATTTAAGGTTAAAGCCAAATGAAACACCATAGTCTAGGATTCAAAACGGAATGCACTATGGAAATTAAATACTACCATATGGCATATCTGGTCAGCTACCTCAAATCGGATATGTCGATCCAATTGACGTGTGATCACTTTCATATCCCATCGTGTGCTTACTGGTCGGGTGAATCATCTACTCTTAGTTGATTGCGTGCCGAGGCTAGTCATAGTGGGAGTAACTTACGTAGTAATAAAACACATTACGGGACAAAGTGCATTTTGCAGCCTTGCTGATTAACCTGTCGTGTTCTTGCCCACTTTCTAACCATCCATGATAAGATGTTATGTTCGATGTATCCATGGTAAAAAGGATGAAGCCGAGTATTTAACCATCTAGTGGACAATAATTTCGCCAAGTCGAACACCTCCTTGCCTCATTTTTCTCTGGACTACATCCACAAGTCTTTTCTCACGTCGCCACCAACGTGTTTTCCTTCTCTTTTTCTAAATGGATGGGAATACACTTTCACTCCCAGTCTTAGGATAGAGTAAAATAACTAAAAGTTAATGCAGTAGGAAGTTCCCAATCAACAACCGATAGAGGACAATAATGAGCACTTCGCCATACCGTCCTCATTCGTGGGATGACTCTTTTTTTCTCTAGAAGGTTATCGCGGTCAGTTGTTTCATTCTGATTTTATCTGAGTTAGCTTGGGTTTTAGTGTTCAGACGGTGTTTTTTCTCAGATGAATTAAAATCCTTACGAAATAACTGAAATGCGTATGGTTATATAGCCATACATGTAGAATATATTTCAAAATGTAATTTTATATAACATAAATAATGGGTTTTTATGAAATACTTGAAATATCACTTTTTAAATATAAGGAAGTGACTGAAATAATTGAAAAAGTTTGAAGGAAAAATATGACATTTTGAAATGCCAAATATATCCATGATTTTTTAATATCCATGAATTATATTGGACTGTGTCAAAAATATCAAGATAATATTATTTAGTTTTTTTGGTAGATCAATACCAAATATATACACGTATAAGAAATGCAATCTCTAATCTTAGCACGGGACGGCATAGTATTGACTACAGGCATCCGACTCCATTAGAAATGCTTCTCCTTTCACAATTGGGCTTTTGGAGGACGAGCTCCATGGAGCCTGCTATTTCTAAAACTTCAAAATTCAAATTTTTAGGTTTCAAAATGATCTGGAAAAAATTATACACGTATATAAGGATGTTATGTATATGTGTGCGAAACTTCAAGACGAAGGAACTTGAATTGCAAGCTGCGGAACAAAATCTTGGATTTTGAGAGTGAACAATACTTTTACATATTTCATCGTAAAATTTACACACATTATTAAAAGTTAAACCCTTGATTTTTAATATCCATGAATTATATTGGACTGTGTCAAAAATATGTAAAAGTACGTACTATATGGGTATATGTGTATTTGTTTTCAGAATTTTTTGAAACATAAAAGTATTTGTTCAATAGTCGGGCTCCATGAAGCCGGAGCTCCATTTAGCATCTTCGCGCTGAGATGTGTCTGGCACCCTCGAGTAATAGTACTAGTACTGAAGCGTGAAAAGGAAAGGTGCCACTGTGCACCACTAGTCTAGCACGGAACTGGAAGCCTCGCCCAGCGGTGAAGATAAATTAACCACGTGCGGGAAAACTTCTCACGCAGCTATAAATAATAGTATGCATCCTCAGCTCTCTCCGTACCACACACCAGTTGCACCCCAGCCTACCCCATGGCTCGCTGTGTAGAAGTAGTGTACCATCTCATGCAGCAGACCCCTCTACAGCTACAAGCACTTCTGCTACTGTCGCTCATCATACTACTACTGCGTCTGGCCACAACCGGCGGAGGCGGTAGCAGCAAGCAAGCAAAGGCGAAGCGTCTCCCTCCTTCGCCTCCGGCCCTTCCCATCATAGGGCACCTGCACCTCGTCGGCGATCTCCCTCACGTCTCCCTCCGCAGCCTCTCCAGGACTCATGCCGCTGACGGCCTCATGCTCCTCCACCTCGGCTCCGTCCCGAACCTCGTCGTGTCGTCCCCACGAGCCGCCCAGGCGGTCATGCGGACGAACGACCACCTCTTTGCGTCCCGCCCGCCGTCCAGGATCGCCGACGCCCTCTTGTACGGCTGGTCGTCCGACATCGCCTTCTCCCCCTACGGCGAGCACTGGCGGCAGGCGAGGAGGCTCGTCACCACGCACCTCTTCACAGTCAAAAAGGTCCAGTTGTTCCGCATCGCCCGTCAACAGGAGGTCAGCATCATCACCCTCTGAATCTGATCATGCATGTTTGTGAGAATGAAGAACATATATACGTAACCTGCTCTGCTCTTGCATGTATAGGTGAAAGTGGTGATCTCTAGGATCCGTGAGGCCGCGGCGGCGAGCGTGGCCGTGGACCTGGGCGAGGTGGTGAACACCTACGCCAACGATGTGGTGTGCCGCGCTGTGTCGGGGAAGTTCTTCAGGGCGGAAGGCCGGAATAAAATGTTCAGAGAGCTGATCGAGGAAAACTCAGCTCTCGTCGGAGGGTTTCATATGGAGGACTACTTCCCAAGGTTAGCCAAGGTACGTCTTCTCCATAGGTTCGTCCGCAACAACGTCGAGACGACACACAAGCGGTGGGACGAACTGCTAGAAGCGATAATAAGAGACCACGAGAAAAACCCGATGCACCATGGCAGGGAGAACGGTGTCGACGAGCAAGGAGAGAGTGACTTCATCGACGTGTTGCTATCGGTTCAGCAAGAGTTTCATGGCATCACCAGAGACCATATCAAGGCCATCTTAATGGTGAGCAAGTAATTAAATATAGAAAAATACGTTACACGCACCGGGTTATATTGCCTCACACAATTACCTCTGGTGAACAATGTACGTACGTACAGGACCTGTTCGGAGCGGGCACGGACACATCGTCTCTGGTCCTAGAATTCGCCATGGCCGAGCTCATGCGCAAACCTGATCAACTCATGG
This sequence comes from Triticum dicoccoides, assembly GCF_002162155.2. Classification (NCBI taxonomy): domain Eukaryota; kingdom Viridiplantae; phylum Streptophyta; class Magnoliopsida; order Poales; family Poaceae; genus Triticum; species Triticum dicoccoides. Next base: position 170,156,101 of record NC_041381.1, read on the forward strand.
TCAAGCTGCAAGCTGAGGTGCGACGCGGCACTCCCGCCGGACAAGAATTTGTCGAGGAGCATAACCTGGCCGGCATGACCTATCTGAAGGCCGTGGTGAAGGAGACGCTCCGACTGCATCCGCCGGCGCCGCTCCTCCTCCCACACCTGGCGATGGCGGACTGCGACCTCGACGGCTACAGCATACCTTCTGAGACTCGAGTCATCGTCAACGCATGGGCTATTGGCAGAGACCCCGGGTCCTGGGAGAAGCCGGACGACTTCGTGCCTGAGAGATTCCTCGAGGGTGGCACCGCGGCAGCGGTGGACTTGACGGGCAAAGACTTTCAGTTCGTGCCATTCGGGGCTGGCCGGAGAATATGCCCCGGTCTCAACTTCGGGTTGGCTACCGTCGAGATCATGCTGGCGAACCTCGCATACTGCTTCGACTGGGAGCTGCCGGTCGGCATGGAGAGGGACGAGATCGATATGACGGAGGTGTTTGGTCTGACTGTGCGTAGAAAGGAGAAGCTCATGCTTGTCCCCAACACCCACGTGGTTGCGTGATCGGTACATAGTGCGTCCATATTTGTATACCGTTGCATATGTTTTTTTAGAACATAGTGTGTACACTGTGTAGGCGAGCCAATCGTAGACTATGTGAATGAGCTACGTAATCTCGAGTTTGACTGGTTGTGGTTGTATTTTTTTTTCTTCTTCTTCACTGTCTGAAACTCGGTGACTGGACCTTGATTTATGTTTGCTGTGTGCATCCTAATGCAGGATGAGGTAATCCTCTTTTCAAAGAAAAAAAAACTTTACCATTTTCATTCAGGTCCTTCTATGTCGCATCTAGATGTGAGATAATATTTCTCACATCTAAATATGATGTCAGTGTCATCTCATTTTTTTTATTGTTTGTCCTGTTTAATTGATTTTAATTTGTCAAAGCCCAAAGTCCGAAATTAAAAACCAGCTAGCCCCGCGTCCGCCAGGGTGGCTACCCGTACAAAAAAGAATCTGATCGCTAGCTTTCTTAGAAAAAAGAACTGATTGCTAGTGCTAACATCGATTTGTTAGCTTTTGTGCATGATCGTTATATACTCCCTCCGTCTGGAAATATTTGTCATAGAAATGGATAAAAATGGATACATCTAGAACAAAAATACGTCTAGATACATCCATCTCTCCGACGAGTATTTCCAGATGGAGGGAGTATTTACAAATACGTCTCTTATCGCTAGCTTCTAGGTTACCAACGATTTTTTTTTTGCCTTTTGGTTTTTGCATTTTTCACTCTCATATTTTATAATTAATTTTCAGTAAGGAACAAAGTTTGATCTAAACATATTTTAAAAAAACATGTTCACGAGTTTACATATTTTGTCAAATTATAAAAATGTTAACAATACCAAAAATGTTCTAATATATGGTGAATAATGTTTGATTATATGAAGATCATTTTCTGACTACACACTAATATTTTTGCAACTATACACTGAATACTTTTTTATATATAGTGAAATTTTTATATACGATGAACTTTTTTAATTATACACAATGAAGATTTCTTTGAATACAATAAACTATTTTAAAGCACCTACTAAACAATTGATTGTGCATTCAAAGAATGTTCACGGATTAGAAAAAATATTCATGATTCAAAATGTGTTCGCACACTCAGAAAATATGTCCATAAATTACTAAAATGTTCATGGTTTAAATAATGGTCATAATTTTGAAAAAAAGTTTCAGGAATTTAAAAAATAAAAAGGAAAGGAAAGGTAGAAAACAAAAAAGAATGAAAAGCCAATAGAAAAAACAAAAAAAAAAGAGAAAACTACGAAATTACGAGCCCGGTTACGTGTCAAGGTTCGACTTGGAATTAATATGAAACAATTATGGGTCCAATTGCAAGTCAAGGGTGAACTTGCAACTGGGAGAAAATACAAAGGATAGGCTCGGTTGCAAGTCAAGGATAGGATTGCAGCTAGGATGAAATAAACTACGTGTCAATTTATGAGTCGGGGGTGAACTTGCAATTGGAAAAACTATTATATGAGTTGCGAGTCGAGGGGGGCTTGCATATGGGGCCGTAGTTGTTTCAAAAAAACACAAACATTTTTATAACTTGCGACTTTTTTTGAAAAAGATGAACAGATTTCGATTTTTTTTATAAAATGAACAATTTTACGAATTTGAATATTTATTGAAACTTGTGAATTTATGAAAATAGAATTTGAAAAAAAGGGGGAAAATGAGATCGACTTTTTAAAAATAGAGAATTAAAAGGAGAGGAAAACTAATGAATAAAAAATGGTAAAGCAAAAAAATAAAAAATCTTGAAGAAAAAAACAAAAACAAGTATCCTAGCTAATTGGGCCGGCTCATCTGCAATTTGTTCAATGTCGAGGGGTAGACTTGCAACTGGGACAAAGAAGGTCAGACCCCTGCTGACGTGTCAAGGACTCACAATTCGGACTATTAAAGGCCAGGGCCCAGTTGCGAGTCGACTTTAGACTTGCAACTGAAACAAAAAAAAGGTTTGGCTCCAGTTGCGAGTCGATGATGGACTTACAACTGTGACAAGAAAAGGTCGAGCCCAGTTGCGAGTCGACAGCGGACTTGCAACCGGGACAAAACAAAAGTCGGGCCCCAGTTGCAAATCGATGATGGACTTGCAATTGGGACTAGAAAACTCGGGCCCCGGTTGCGAGTCAAGGGTGGACTAACTCGGAAAAAAAAGTTGGGCTCTAGTTGCGAGTCAAGGGTGGACTTGCAACTCGACAAAAAAAGGTTAGGCACAAGTTGCAAGTCAATGGTGGACTTGCAAGTCAGACAAAAAAGGTTGGCCCCAGTTGCGAGTCGGAGGTGGTGGACTTGCAACTCAGATAAAAAAGGTTGAGCCCGGTTACTAGTCGAGGGTGGACTTGCAACTTGGATAACAAAGGTTCACCCCTAGTTGCGAGTCGAGGTTTGACTTGCCACTAGGACAAAAACGGTTGGGCCCTAGTTACGAATCGATGTTGGACTTCCAACTTGGACACAAAATGGCTGGACCCAGTTGCGAGTTAAGGGTGAACTTTCAATTAGGACAAAAAATATTGGGGCCTAGTTGCGAGTCGAGAATGTAATTACAACCGCGAAAAAAGGTCGGGCCCCAGTTGCGACTCGAGGGTGGACTTACAACCGGGGTAAAAAGTGTCGGATCCCAGTTGCGACTTGAGGGTGGACTTGCAATTGATACAAAAAAGGTCAGGTCCTAGTTACAAGTCGTGGTGAGATTGCAACTGGGACAAAAAAGGTTGGACCCCAGTTGCGAATCGAGGTGAGTTGCAAGTCATGGGTGGACATGCTACTGGATCAGAATAGCGAGTTGCGTGTCGAGGGTGGTGGACATGCAACTGGTTCGAAATAGAGAGTTGTGCGCCAAAGGTGGACATGCAACTGGGTCGGGGTCAGGGTGAGTTGTGCATCGATGGTGGACATGCAACTGCATCAAGATAAGTTGCAAGTCATGGGTGGCATGAAACTGGGTCGAGGTCAGGGCGAGTTGCGTATCGAGGGTCGACATGCAACTAGGTCGAGGTGACTTGCAAGTCGTGTGTGGACATGCAACTGGGTCGGAAAGACGACTTGCGCGTCGAGGGTGGACATGCAACTGGGTCGGGGTCAGCACGAGTTGTCTATCGAGAGTGGACATGAAACTGGGTCAAGGTGAGTCGCAAGTCGTGGGTGGACATGCAACTAGGTCAAAAAGGTGAGTTGTGTGTAGACGATGGACATGCAACTATAGGTCGGGAGGTGAATTGTGTGTCAATGGTGGACATGCAACTGGGTCGGGAGCCGAGTTATGTGTCGAGGGTGGACACACAACTGGGTCGGGGTGAGTTGCGCGTTGTGGGTGGACCTGCAATATGGACATGCAATTAGGTCGGGAGGTGAGTTGCATGTCGAGAATAGACATGCAACTTGGTCGGGTCAGGACAAGCTCCGTGTCGAGGGTTAATATGCAACTAGTTCGGACAAGTGGCATGTCAAAGATGGACATGCAACATGATTATGGTCGAATCGCAAGTTGTGTGTAAAGAGTGGACATGAAACTGGTTCAGAACGAGTTGCGAGTTTACGATGGACATGCAACCTGGTCAAAATTAGGTGGCAAAATGTTACATATCCAGACGAACATACAACCCGACACATATAAGATTGCATGTGTAAAAAAACATACAACTAAGTCAAACGTGTGACAGATGAACATGCAATTATGTCAGCGTGGAGTTTTCTTTTTAGAACAGGTCAGCGTGGAGTTTTCTTTTTAGAACAGGTCAGCGTGGAGTTGAATGGACATGTAGTTGGGTCAGATGCCCGTATAGCCACACCCATGTATAGTCATGCGGACAAACAAGGCGCCATGCCCGACAGAAAATGGCCTGACAAAAAAGAACACACTACATGGGATACAACGCACGTACATGATCAAACGACACCACTATAGACTGTATTCCTCTCTAATTATACAAACTGCTAAAAAATTGATTTAAAAAACCTGCTAAAAAAGGAAAAGGAACATAACATGCGCCCAGCAGAATAAAGACCCAGCACACGACCCCTCTCGCCCTAGTCGCCCAGTCCCCCTCCCCCGTTCGCCGGTCGTGGTTCGGCCTCCCTCCTCCCTTCTCGTCGGTGCTCCCTCCCTCCCCTCCCCTGCCTGCACGCCGGTGGTGCTCTCTCCGCCGCCTTCTCCGCTGCCTGCGCTTGGATCTCGTTTCTGGGCCCTCGCTCCTGATGAGGAGGAATCGCGGTCGGCTGCCTCCTCTCCCCGCTGCCCTTCGGCCTGCCCTGGGCGGGCTGCGCCACCCCTTGTCGCGCCCCGCTCCCGCAAGTTTGCCCCTGGTGGTCGGGGACGGTCGGTGGCGGCGGCTTCACCTGAAGCTGGCTGGATCCGGGTTTCTCACCGTCGGCATAAGTTCGGTAAGTGTTCTGTTGCTTCTCCTGGGCCTAGGATTCTGGGCGGTGCGCCTGATGGGGAGCTCGGAGGCTCCCCATCTCGCTCTCCTGCTATCTCCTCGGCTGCCTCGTCGCTGTCGGCGGCGGCGCCGGGGGCATTGGTGGCGCTAGCGTCGTGTACCCTAGATCTGAATTTCGTCTCGGTGGCCAGTGGGTCACGGGTCTTCCCCCCGTTTGGGCCTGTTGGGCCTATCGCTTCGGCTCTGCCCAGTGGGCCTACTCCTCCCCCTCCTCTCTCTTTAGTTGATGAATCCCCCCCCCTTGTCTCTTCCAGCCCAGTTAGGCCCCCCGGTCTGGTTCC
>NC_041381.1:170161817-170180496 GCF_002162155.2 Triticum dicoccoides
AGGTGGGCACGGCTCGGTCGGGCTATATATGGATACCCCGCGGTTCGTTTCCCCCTTTGCTAGGGTTTCCGGCTTCCTCTTCCGATCTGCGCCGTCAGCGTCTCCCCATTCGTCGCCTCGTCAGATCTAGCCCTCCTCCTCCACTTCTCCTCCCTTTCATTGCGGTGCTCGCCATGGACAAGTCTTGGGGATCTTCCTGCGAGGCGGTCTCGAGCAGTAAGCGCCGCCGCGAGGACTCCCCTGCTTCTACAGCGGATCTGGAGCTCGAGGCTTCGCTCCGCTCCAAGTTGGAGGCGGAGCAGGCGGTGCGCGAGCAGGTGGCTCGTGACCGTGCGGCCTGGGCTGCGGGTCCGGATTGGCTGCAGCGCTCGGAGCGGGAGCGCGCGCCTGGGTCTTGTCCGCAGGGATCTGGATCTGGCCCCTCCCTCTCTCCGGCGCTGGATCCGTGGGAGGCGGCGACGACCTCCGGCGGTGGGGTTTCTTCTTCGTCTGGCTCCCTGCCTGCCCTCGGCGTGGGGCGTGGCTCGTCTGCTCCGACGCGTTTCCCCCCTCCTCCTCGCCCGGCTTGTGCCGGTGTTGGATCTCGTCGGCCGCCCCGGTCCTTCGCAGGGCCGTTGCGTCGCCTCCCCCCCCGGCCCGCCCTCCGGGGCGCCTCCCTCTTCGGGGGTGGGAGACGGGCTGCTTCCTCCTCCCTTGTCGCTTCCGCAACCCCGCCCCTCCTCTGCTCCCCAAAGCAACCCCTCTGCGCTCACCTACTTTGCTTGCCACAAGCCTGGCCATTTCCAATCTCGATGCACCAATCCCCCGTTCTGCTTGATCTGTCGCTCCAATGGTCACCTCACGGTCAACTGCATGAATAGGCAGAAACCTCCCTCGGTTCTTCAGTTTGGCTCGGGCCTCCCCGGTTGCGCCTTTTTCGCTTTTGACAGTGATCTGCCTGTCCTGGAGGTGGCGCCCTCTCTCTCCAACGCTGCGATTGTTACTGTGAAGGACCAAAAGATCTCGCCCCAAACTCTTCTTGAAGGGTTTCACATTTGGGATGAGGCGGGGTGGGATTGGCAAGTGGTGCAGATCTCGGACTATGAGTTTTCGGTGGTGTTTCCCTCCAAGGAGTGCTTGCGGATGACTGCTTCGTGTATGAGTTTCACTTTGCCCCTCAACCAACTGGTGGTCTCTGTCAAATCGGCGTGCAATGGTACGACAGTTGGGCCTCTCTCCCCGATCTGGGTCCTGATTGATGACTTGCCTGCTGGTCTTCGTTCATCTGGCTTTCTCATGGCGTTTGGGGTTTTGATTGGGAAGCCCGTGGAGGTGGATGAGGAATCCCTGAACAAGGTTGGCCCTGCTAGGATGAAGGTTTAGTGTGTGGATCCAGAGCGTGTGCATGGCATGATTGATATCTTCCCCTCCCCCAATGGTATCTGACTTCGGGTGCGGGTGGAGGGGGCGGCTGCTTTTCAGCCTCCACCTCCCCCTCCTCCCCCTTCTAAACCTTCGGACAAGCGTGATAAGGAGGGGGATGGATCTATGGGTGGTACCAATCAGAGCAATGGATCTAACCTCCGCTTCACCCAATCTGAGTGGGATGGTTTGGCTGAGTCTGAACGTGAGTTGTTTCATTCCCAAGCTCCATCTGGTACTGCGTCCCGCGAGGATGTGGCGAATCCTACTGCTGCCCCTATGGTTTCTGCTGCTGGTGATGATATGCCGAAGCACCCTCCTCTGTCGGCTACCCCTTGTCTGGTGCCTGCTCCAACCTTCCGGTCCGGCCGCTCTCCCCCACTCGCTCGGGAATTGAGGATCTTCCTGCCTCTCCTGTCCACGACATGGTGGGAGTCCAGTCTCTGCGGAAGAAGAAATCTTCAGTGCGCAAATTCTCGGCTAAGAGCAGAAATTCATCGGGCTCGAAGCAATCCATGGCTGGGGTATGCCGCCGTCTCGACAAGGACATGGGGTCTATGTCTCGCTCGGGCCCTTCTCCGGCTTCTCCCGCTGCTTGGTCGCCTGCAATTCGGTCTCCTGCGTCCACGACTCGCAAAGGCAGGAGGGTGGCTAACTCGGGCGGCTCTATCATGGAGTGGGCGGAGAAGCGGGCTGCGGCGAAGGATCTCCCCCCCAGGTACTCCTCCCATCCCCTCTTCTGTTTCTTCTCCAGTTCGGCTGGTTTTACCTTCTCTTTCGGATGATCTTCTTTTAAATATTATGTCCGATGTGGGAGTGGTGGTAGATACTTCTGTTGGCTCTCCTAGTTCTCTTCTTGCAATCATTCGGGCTAACGAGGTGGCTCAGGCGGCCATTTCTAAAGCCAAAGAGGTCGTTGCCTCTTTGGCTGTTGAATCTAGTAGTACTCAGGGTGCGGACGCGGGTGTGGAAGCTGGTAGTGGCCAGCCCCAACCCAACTTATCCAGGAGGGGAACGATTAAACGAGCTAAATCATGCGCGGCTCCTAGCAGGTTGAGTCTCCACATTAAAAACCTATCTTACAAATGAGGGCTTTATTTTGGAATATTAGAGGGTTCGGTGCTAGGGGGCGCCGCGACCAACTTAAAGATCTGGTCCGCTCTAACTCTATTGATTTCGTGGGGTTAGTTGAAACCTCTAAGGAAGCCTTTTCCCCTAATAATCTTTCTGCTATCGTGGGCATGGACAGATTCGACTGGCAGATGTTACCTGCCTCGGGTCACTCGGGTGGGATCTTGATAGGCTCTAATAAAGATATTTTTAATTTTGTTGCATTTGATCATGGGATCTTTTGGGCTAGTTCTGTAGTTTGTCATAAAGCTATGAATACCCTCTATGAGTTTATTGTGGTATATGGGCCTGCTGATCATTCTTTGTCCCCTTTATTTCTCAATGAGCTTTCTGTGAAGATCGAGTCCTGCAATCTCCCGATGGTTATCGGGGGTGACTTTAATCTCCTTCGTCGTCCTTCTGATAAAAGCAACGATATCTTCTCCTGGCCTCCAGCGAATGCCTTTAATGATTTTATCAGCGCCGATGCTATTCGTGAGCTTCCTCGGGGCGGAGCTTGCTTTACTTGGTACAACCACCAGGCTAATCCTATTAGATCAGTGCTTGATAGAGTCTTCATATGTCCCAGATGGGATTCCATGTTTCCTAGGGTCTCCCTCGGCGCCAAATGCATAGTTGGTTCTGATCATACCCCCTTAATCCTTGAAGACGGTTCTATAAATCTTAGACCTCCGGCTAGATTCCAATTTGACGCCTCTTGGCTAATTGTTGATGGTTTTATCGAGATGGTGGCCTCGAAGATATCCCTCCTTCTCTCCTCCAATGCTCGCTCCTTTGGGCCTCTGGATGACTGGCACTCGTGCTCTTACAACCTGTGTAAATTTCTTAGAGGTTGGTCTCGCAATCGTGCGGTGGAGGATCGGCGATGCAAAATCTTCCTTGAGGCACAGATCGCGTCTCTTGATATCGCGACCGACTCCACTGGGCTCTCTGATGATGGCTGGGCGGTTCGATATAACCTTGAGGCCGCATTAATGCAGTTGCACTACCAGGCTGAGGTTTATTGGCACCAGCGCGGCACTCTCAATTGGACTCTAAAAGGTGACTCCCCTATGGCTTATTTCTTTGCGATCGCGAACGGTAGGAGAAGGCGCTGTGGTATCAATAGCCTGATTATTAATGGTGCGCGATCTTCGGATCAGTCTGGTATTATGGCTCACGTGGTGGACTTCTTTTCTACGATGCTGGGGGCTAAGCCTTCTTCGGGCTTCTCTATTTCCCCATCCCTCTGGAACATAGGCCTAAAAATTTCACCTGAGGAAAATGCCTCATTGATGATTCCCCTTTTTGATTGGGAAATATGGGATGTAGTTAATTCTGCTAATCCTAATGCTGCCTCTGGGCCAGACGGCTTCTCTATCCCTTTCTTTCGGAAATTCTGGCCTTAGTTGAAACAGCTGGTCTGCAATGTCATCCGGGGCTTTTGTCTTGGTACTATCGATATCTCCCACCTGAACTACGCAGTTATTTCCCTGATCCCCAAGGTTAAGGGTGTTGAATTAATCTCTCAATTCAGACCTATTGCTTTGATCAATAACTTTGCCAAATTTCCTGCTAAGGGCTTTGCGAATCGACTGTCCCCGGTTGCTCATAGAGTTATCAGCCCCTTCCAATCTACTTTCATCAAAGGTCGTTTCATTCTAGATGGTATCTTATCTTTGCACGAGATTGTGCACGACCTTCACTCTCGGAGAGCTAAAGTGATTATCCTTAAGTTAGATTTTGAGAAAGCTTATGACTCGGTTAGTTGGTCTTTCCTCAAGCACGTCTTGCTTGCGAAAGGCTTCGATGGAGCTTATGTGCATCGTATCATGCAGTTAGTCTCGGGTGGCCATACTGCCGTTTCAGTGAATGGGTTCATTAGTAATTTCTTCGCCAATGGCAGAGGCCTCCATCAAGGGGATCCTGCCTCCCCTATTCTTTTAATTTTGTGGCCGATGCCTTTTCTTGCATGCTCACTAGGGCGGCCCAATATGGTCACATCATTCCAGTGGTCTCCCATCTACTCCCGGATGGGGTATCTCATTTACAATATGCTGATGACACAATTATCATGGTGGAACTGGACGACTCATGTATTGCCAACCTTAAATTCATCTTGCTATGTTTTGAAGCTGTATCGGGCCTTAAGATTAATTTCTCGAAAAGTGAGGTCTTAGTGACGGGTGTTGATGATGCGGAAGCCTTGCGGGTGGTCAGGCTTCTTAATTGTTCCTTGGGCTCCTTCCCTTTCAAGTATTTAGGCCTTCCAATCTCTCCTGTCTTGCTTCACGCTAAGGACTTTGCTCCGACAGTCGCTAAGGTGGGAAACAGGGTGCTCCCTTGGAGGGGGAGATATAATACCAACGCTGGCAAAGTTGCTCTAATTAATTCCTGCTTATCTTCTCTTCCTATGTTCCTTATGGGCTTCTATCTTCTTTCGGCTGGCGTTCATGCTGGCTTTGACAAACATAGGGGAGCCTTTTACTGGAACTCCGCGGACAACAAACGGAAATATAGGCTGGTCAAGTGGCAATATATGTGTAAGCCTAAAAACCTCAGGGGGTTAGGCATTATTAATACGCAGGTGATGAACAAATGTTTGCTTATTAAGTGGTGGTGGAAAATTATGACTAGCGGGACCGATTCCCTTTGGTTTTCGATTCTCAAGGCTAAATACTTCCCACTCTCTAGCCCGCTTTTTGCCACCGCTCGTCGCGGATCTCAATTCTGGAAGAACCTTGTCAAAGTCAGGCCTATTTTCCTGGAGCATGTTAAATTTATCATGGGTAACGGGACTGCGGTCCGCTTCTGGCTGGACTGGTGGTCTGGGGATGCCCCTCTAGCTGTTAGTTTTCCGGTTTTGTTTTCGTACTGTCCTAAACCGGACATCTCCATCGCGGAGGTGGCGGTAAATAATTGGGATCTGGCTTTTCGTCGTTCCCTGTCTCCTGAAGAGTTGGAAGACTGGCAAAGTCTCTCTGCCCTCTTCCCTGTGCTCTCGGAGTCGTCTGATACTGTGGTTTGGCCTCATTCGGCCTCTGGCAGGTTTTCGGTTAAGTCGTTGTACTCTAGGCTTATCGGTGGTACCCCTTCGAGTAGGTTTTCTTGTGTCTAGAAATCCAAAGTGCCACCTAAGATTAAAATTTTCCTTTGGCAAGCTTTTCGGGGCCGCCTCCCGGCGGCTGACCAGATTCACAAGCGCAATGGGCGAGGCTCGGAGTTCTGTCATCTGTGCGGTGCCTTGGAAAACTCAGAACACATCTTTTTCCATTGCATGTTGGCCAAGTTGGTTTGGAGTTGTGTCAGATCTTGGCTTCAGGTTTCTTGGAACCCTTCCTCATTCTCTGAGCTTAGAAACCTAGCCAAAGTTTTGGTTGGGGTTACCAAGAGGGTGTTCTGGGTCGGCCTGGGTGCCTTATGCTGGTCTTTATGGACTATTAGGAACAAATTTACTATTGAGAATATATTCCCATCTAAGCATGCTGACGTTCTTTTCAAATCATCTATACTATTGCAGCAGTGGAGATCATTGACTAAGGATGAAGATCGGGATGCCCTGGACTTGCTCATCGCCAAATTTCAGCTTCGGCATCCCACATCTCCGGGCTGGACCCCGCCGTCTAATCATGGTGTCGCTGTTCTCGTCATTTGGTTCTAGTCTTCTCCCTTCCGGCCTGCGCGCCGAGTATGGCAGGGTGCCTGTACCCCTTACTTTCGTTCGCCGGTCCCAAACTTTCTGTTCGGTGAATTCGCGATATTTTGCTTGTTGGTTATGTTTATGTTCAGGTCTGTGACGCTGCCGTGTGGCTTTATTTATAAAGTCAGGCTATGGCCTTTTCTCTAAGAAAATAGGCCATACGACCTTCTCCAACGGCCCACAACAAGCTGCTAGGCTGGCTTCTTGGCAACGACAAACAATGTTTAATCAGACAGCTACAAACTTAGATGTTCTTCAAAAAAGAAACTTAGATGTGAGATATTATCTCACATGTAGATGTGAAATAGCAAACCCGTTTCACTAATTATGGAGAGGGGTTCGGAACAAGGAACCCAATGAAGGGTTCAATTGAATCGGTTCAAAAAAGGTTTAATTGAAAGGTCATCACTCCTGCATCATTATATTACTCATTGCTTAGCACCTGAAGCACCCAAAAGCTCACTTCCTTCTTGGTAATATGCACAATGACCGTTGTGGGAGTTGGGGTGTTGCAAAAGACTCTACCATTACACTCCTTCAATAATTTCCAAGAGACAAGCATAAACATGGAGGTCATGGCTTTCCTCAAGTGAGAACAAGATTGGGCGATCCCAATCCTCCAAACTTTAACGCTTGTTGCCGTCCTCTGGTCACGAGGCTTGACATCATGGAGGCCAAGACAATCAACAATGTTACACCACACCCTAACAAAGAAGCGGCAGTGGCATAGGAGATGTGCTAACAGTTCTTGATTTTGCTTACATAGAGGGCCAAACCACAGTTGGTCCAACCACGATGCTCAAGCCTATCGGGAATCAAAAATTTATTTTGCATCACTAGCCATATAAAAAGCTTAAACTTCTTGGGCGACCAAAGATATCCAAATAACCGTGTGCATGGTCGAGTATCCAAATAACCATGTGCATGGTCGAGCTGTTGTGATCCTTGACTGGGCCTTCTCGGCCAAGGACGTGAGTGAGTCGGATGGAACTAAGCTTCTCCCATATGAAGTTGTTGTACTGATTTGTTAATATGAACTATTATAATTAAGGCGGTGAATTTTTTTGGGCCGATCGATCGGCAGTATAGTAGTAATTGGGACGCCGATTTGACCTCTCAAACATAGGAAGGTTACACACGGCGTCCGTAATCAACCGTCCAGTAGTAGACCTTTTGCCCCTGCTCCTAGCACCGCCGGTGGCCACTCCGGCCGCGGCGTCCACCTCTCATCACCTATGTTCTCATTTCCCAGGTGATCTTCTCCTTGCTCGCCATGTCTCTTGCGGATCTGAACTTCGACAGAGGGCAGGACTTCGCGGCTGAAGTATGGAGAAATGGGGTGTCACGATCAACTACGAGGAAGGCAAGGATATGGAGGAATTCATCCTTGTTGCCGAGTTCACTAGATCTCGTATCAGCCTCACCGAGGAATCTGTAAGCACTATCCTCCTCTCTTGTTTCGGTGGGCGTAAGTCTCTCTATAAGGTATCTCGCCTTCAGAACTGGTCATTCAAGTTTTCCGTCTCATCTAAAGAAGTTGGTTTCTCCATTATCAAAGAGGGTAATGTATCTCTCCTGCTGATCAATATTAGTTTCCTTCTTTGGGGCAATGGGGATCCTAATTCTAGCTGGGAACTAGATCAATATCTGCAAGAGAAAGAAGAAGAGTGGACTCATATTTTCAAAAACCATCCTAGAAAATCATATCTTCAAGCCCTTCGATCTCCCGCTACCTTCAGGGATCCTGGCTATGCGGATCGTCCGGTTGATCATCAGAATCCTGCGCGTTCAGTGCCTTCCTCGCATGCAGCTCATCAACAAGGAGTAAATTCTCATAATGCGTCAGTTGCTACGCAGGAGGCGGGATCATCTCATTTTCAAAAAAGCCCACAGTGGGATTACTGCATCCGGTGCCTTCTTCCGGGCCATAGCAGGCCCAGCTACACGAATCGTATCAAGTGCCACAAGTGCAAGGGATGGGGCCACATTGGACGGGATTGCTACTCCCAAGCCCACCAAGACCCAGTCAACAAGCTCAATCCACAGAGTCACCCGACGATCGAGTTTCCGAGGCAACTGGTCACTGTTCCGGCGACGGTGACTAATCAGGCAGTCACACCGCCGACCACCCTGTCTAATCGCATTAATGCCCTTCCTCTCCGACGGGTTGGTAGCCCTCTGAACAACTCCTTCCAAACTTCAATTGCTCAGCGTCTCCTCGCAGCCACAATCGCACCCAATCCAAACTCCATAGCCTCCTCATCCGCATTTCAGCAAACGAACAGAGCAGGTTCGATGGCCACCTTCCTGTTCGATCCCATGCCATTTCTTTCGCCAAATCACCAGAGCATCGAGGTGGAGGGGAGGCCTGCGCGCATCAAGATCATCAATGGAGCGGCACCGACAACCCATGAGGAGTGGGCCATTGCGACGATTGTTCCTATGCCTAATTTACCGGGGGCGTTCAATACGATCAGAGAGGTACTCACTGACTTTCTGAATGATAAGCGCATAGAATTTTCTGAGATTGAGTCATGTCCGTTTGGCCAAGCATACATTAAGATGGCGAGTGTTTTTGATAGGGATTCATTGGTTTCTGATAGCCCCCATCCTTTCACTAATGTTCATGTGGTTTTTCAACCACATAACAAGGGCCTGAATTGGAGGCGGCTGGTTATGAACAGAGACGTTTGGATCCTTCTCTGTAGTTACCCGTTTGACAGAAGAGATTTTCAAGAACTTAATAATGCAGTTAGCAAGTTTGGTAAGTTTCTAAGCCGGGACAAGAATAGAAGCACTCGTGCAAATCTGCTGGTTAAAGTGAGAGTTGAGCAGTTGAGTGACATCCCCTCTAGCTTGGTTTCCGGAGAAGGATATGATTTTTAAACAGATTCCCTCACTGTCCCAATAGTCATCTTGTAGCATCAGATTCTGGGAGTTGAGGCACCTGATGAAGATCCAATTGAACCATTTGGAAATCCACACCCGGCTCCAGCTCAACTCAACTTCCATCCTAATCAGCATAACCATTTTGTTGGGCCACTCCAGCAGCATGAACATGATGATGTTCATATTCCAGTTCAGCAGAATGAGCCACAGCTTGATCTTCAGCTTGCTCTTGAACCAGTAGAGGGGCAAGTTGCTGAACAATTACATGAGGATGAAGAGGATGAAGGAGAGGATTTACCAGGCTGGGGACATTGGGCTTTGCCACAAAATGCAGATATTGAACTCCATGCAGGTGAATTTCTAGCTCTCAATGATCTGATGGCACCAATGGAAGAGGAAGTTAATGTTGCTCAAGAAGCCAACAGTATTCTTACTGTTTCTTAGATTCCACCTGACAATAGTGCTAGCTCAGATGCTTCTGCTAATGGCCCTTTGGCGCCAATGCTAGTGTTGCTTCCAGATTTGAATGAATTGCAGCCCAATGACCTGAACATGAGGCGATGCTAGCCCAGCAAGAGCTACTTTTGCCTGCTTTAGCCCTATAGGACATACCTACAGCCCAACCAATTGAGCCCATGCTTGTGAACCCACATGTTCCTCCTTTCTTGCCCTTGATGCAACTGATGGATCCCATGATTGAAGCATTCAACACAGGTTCTGATTTGGACAATAGAGATTCACATGATGACCCTATGCTCCCTGAAGTGTTGGCCAATGTTAGAAGACTGAACTCAACTTCTCAGACTAATAATATGCAGACACTTAAGGTCTCAATGGATAATGTTGTGGTTGAGGAAACAATGAATAGAGACAATAACTCTCTGCCCCTGGCTGCTCAGGTTACTGATAAAGAGATGGAGATAGCTCATGATAACACAGGTACAGGAAACTTCTCAGACTTATCTGCTCCCCCTGGCTTCCCTGTCGCAGCCTATGCTAATTAGACTCACACCCTTTGCCCAGAATCTTCCACTGTTAGAAAAGATCATGAGGTTCTGCAAGTGGTCAATGAAGAAGCCCTTCTTGGTAAAGAGGGAGCCAAGATATGGAAACAACATTTTGCCCCAAAACCTGACAGTGTCAACATCATTCAGGTACCATCAGATTGGGTTAACTTTCTATCAGTTAATTTCCTCAATCTAGATAAATTTCCTTGGGAAAAAAATTCATTTCATCCTCAGTTTGGGAAATCATCAAGCAAGCATCTTCTTGTAATTCTACTCTACCTTTCTCTGTCCCTGAGATTTGTCATAGTAGTGATGTTTTGGCCTGCCTTGTTTCCACTCCATCACAGGAATCACAGGAACAAGGTGTGGAGGCCTCAGAGGACAAGTGTCTCTCTGAATCTATGTCAGCCTCTTCCACATCTGCTCTACATAAAAGCAAAAAGAGGAAGGATACCATCCCCATGGTGGAAACTGAGGTAAGAAGAAGCTGCAGATTACAAAAATTGTCTAAAGGATTCAAGCAAGCAGTATGTAGAGATAAGAATTGTTTGGCTTGTCATGCTGCACCACCTGCTCTATCTGCTAAAATAGTTAAATCTCCGAATACCTCTTTCTGTAAGGTGCCTGACAAGGAGACATCCGCAGAATTGCTTACTAAGAGATCCAAGAAATGCAAAGGAGAAGGCCTGGTGATGGAAGGTAACAAGGGCACCAAGGAGAAGAGCAAGAAATGGCTCTAAAGCCATTCTTGAGATCATGTGATAGCCAGTTTCTTTATCAGAACCACTATGTATGCAATGTGTCTGATGTATCTGCGGTCCATGTTAAGTATGACTAGTACTTGGAACACTTTTTCATATAAGCATCCTGGGGCAGACTTTGTGGTACTTTCCACTGCAAGATCTATCTTTCCTTCTCGTTGTGGGTTTTGGCTGCCCTTCTTCTTTTCTTTCATGTGTTCTGGTTGCTTGCACTGCTCAATATTCTCCTTATGAACAGAAATTGGAATATTCTGAATTGGAACATTCGTGGACTTAATGATCCAAAAAAGTGGACTGCCATATCTAACAAAGTGCAGGAATCCAAATGTGCTATCCTCTGTCTTCAGGAAACCAAGAGAGAGCAGATTGATTCGGCTTATCTAAAAAACTTCTGCCCTAGAACAATCTCCAAATTCTCCTATCTTCCTTCTGTGGGTGCCTCTGGAGGTCTTTTGATTGCTTCGAATGAGAACATCTTCTTTGGCCAACTTCATCACATCAATAAGTTCTCCTTGACTATGCAATTCTCTTCAAAGTTGGATGGTGATTCCTGGTTTCTCACAAATGTTTATGGACCATGTCAACTCAATGAAAGGGCATACTTCATCAACTGGTTTCAGAACTTTCACATGGATGATGATGCAAACTGGATCATTATGGGGGATTTCAATTATATCAGGTACCCACACAACAGATGCAAAGAAGGGGGGTGCATTAATGATATGATCTCTTTCAATGAAGCCATTAACAGACAAGCATTGATTGAAATCCCACTAAAAGGTAGAAACTTTACTTGGAGTAATATGCAAGATGCCCCTCTTTTGGAAAACAGGATTGGTGCTTTACCTCTGAAGTATGGACACTTAAATACCCTAACACCATGGCTCATCCACTTGCAAAAACAACATCTGATCATATACCAATTATGATTTCAATTGGTACTAACATTCCAAAATCCAAGGTCTTCAGATTTGAGAACTACTGGTTAGAGCACACACAGTTCAGAGAGGTTGTGCAAGGTATTTGGGCACAGCCAGTGGATGTACAAGATAGTGCTAAAGTGATTGCTACCAAGTTTAAAAGATTGAGGAAAGAATTAAAGAACTGGGCGAGGGATCTATCTAATTTGAAGAAGATCATTGATAACTCCAATTTCCTTATTCTTTGTTATGATTACTTTGAGGAATGCAGAAGTTTGACCAATGATGTAAAAGAGGGCAGAACTGCTATAAAGGAACACTTGCAAGTCATTTTAGAGCATCAAAGAGTCTATTGGAAACAAAGAGCTACTATTAGACAGATCAAAGTGGGTGAAGCCAACACTAAATACTCCCAAGCAAAGGCTACTATCAAAATGAGAAATAATTGTATTGCTGTGTTAAAGGATGAAAATGGATTTGAACATCATGAGCACCATGCCAATGCTACCATCCTTCTCAGGGCTTTTAAAGCAAGAATGGGCACTAAAGCATCCACTAGTAACCCACTCCAAATCCAGCAGCTGTTAAACCCATTGGAGGATCTTTCTGCACTGGAAACTCCTTTTTCTAAAGAAGAGATTGACAAGGTGGTTCATAATATGCCTGCAGACAAATCTCCAGGGCCTGATGGATTTAATGCTGCCTTTTTGAAACACTGCTGGGACTTTATTGCTGCTGATTTCTACAAGTTGATTGAAGACTTACACTTTGGAATAGTTAATCTTCAAAGCATTAACTATTCTTTCATCACTCTCATCCCTAAAAAGGATTCTGCTGTTTGCCCATCTGATTTCAGGCCAATCTCACTACTGAACTGTACTCTTTATCACAAAGCTTCTGGCAAATAGGTTGCAATGATACATTCTGAATATGGTGCATAAGAATCAATACGGCTTCCTTAATAAGAGGTGTATACATGACTGTCTAGCATGGGCATATGAATTTATTCATCAGTGTTATCAGAGCAAGCAAGAGCTCATTATGTTGAAATTGGATTTTGAAAAAGCCTTTGACATGCTTAGTCATGACACAATTATTCAGACTCTTCAAGCCAAAGGATTTGGGTAAAAGTGGATTAATTGGATCAAGATGATTTATGGCACTGGTTATTCCTCAATCCTACTTAATGGTGTCCTTGGCAAACAATTTCTATGCTTGAAAGGGGTCGGACAAGGAGATCCCCTATCCCCACTCATCTTTGTGCTTGCAACTGATATTCTGCAATGCATGATTAATGAAGCAATGAGAAACAACTTGGTGCAACCACCACTGCAACATAACTCTTCTGTTGATTTCCCAATTGTACAGTATGCTGATGACACTGTACTTGTGGCTTAGGCTGATCACAGACAAGTACAACATATCAAGAATCTACTTTTGCACTATGCTGAATTTTCTGGCCTGCACATTAATTATTCCAAGTCCACTCTCATCTCAATTAATACTCCTCATGAGAAAATTTGGGAACTGTCAGCACTGCTTGGCTGTAATATTGGCTCTTGGCCTCACACTTACCTGGGCCTCCCTTTGAGCTCTGCAAACCTAAAGTTCAAGATTTCATGCCTATGTTGAAAAGAATTGAGAAAAGATTGCTTAGTTGCTCAACTATGTTATCTACTGGAGATAAGCTTACACTACTCAAATCTGTCCTCACAAGCATGCCAACTTTCTTCATGTGTACTATCATGATCCCAAAGACTGTTCTTAAGCAAATTAACTCCTACCTGATGAATTGCTTCTGGAGGAAATATGGGTCACAGGACAGAGGCATGGTTTTGATTGCTTGGGAAAAAGTCTGTCTTCCTAAATCCCAAGGTGGTTTGGGTGTATTAGATCTGCAGTCACATAATCAAGCCCTTCTCATGAAATTTCTGCATAAATTCCTCAACAGAGAGGACATCCCATGGGTCAATATTGTATGGGAAACATATTATCAAGACAGTCTACTAGGAGATAGATTGATTTGATCCTTTTGGTAGAGATCAATACTGAAACTTCTACCTACCTTCAAAGCCCATACAAAGTGCAACGCTGGCAGAGGAGACACCACTCTATTCTGGTCAGACAAGTGGATGAACATGCCTCTGAACTTCACTCATTTGCTATCAATGCAGACATTACCCTGGCTCAGGTGCAGCAGAATGAAGACTTAAGCTCTATTTTCCATAGACCTCTATCACTCCAGGCCTACAACCAGTTCAATACATTACAGAACTTTATGACTACCAGGGAAGAAACATCAAACAGAGACTTTTGGATCATGGCAGACAACACTCACAAATTTTCATCTATGACCATGTATAAAGCCATCGCTGGCCCTAGCAGTGCACATGAGATCTTTTAGAAGGTTTGGAGTACGGCATGTAGGCTTAGGCACACGATTTTCTTTTGGCCATTGCTTCATGATAGGCTGAGCACAAGGAATATGATTCATCGAAGAAGCATGCACTTAGAGGATTATAACTGTGCCCTCTGTGCAGATTCTACAGAGGAAACCAGCACACATCTTTTCTGGGACTGCCGATTTGTTGGCTACTGCTGGAGTAGAGTTGCACCTGATAAGCATAGAGGTACTTATACCTATGATGAAGTTATCTTCACTCTCAGTGTGCTCCCCAAGGATATTGCAATGGAAGTGGTGATTATGTGCTGTTGGAGCACCTGGATGATCAGAAATGATTAAATCTTCAGAAAGGCGCCGATGAGTTATGGATCCTGGAAGCATTATCTCCGAGAAGGCATGGAAATGACTAGGCTTAGAGCAAAGCAAAAGAAAGCAGATTTGATTACCAGTTGGATTGAGCATAACCTCTAATTTCCACATGTTAGGTATGTTTCCAAAAACTGGCGTGGGTTGATTTTTTGTATGTTGGCTTTCTAGCCTTTTGTATTTGTACTTTTACTTTTTATTAATATAGAAATATCGTAGAACGATTGTTCTACGGTTTCGGTTCAAAAAAAAGTATAGTAGTAATTCAAAGCAAGATGATGTTTGACTTGATGGCTCAACTCAGGCAAGCAAGTGGCCTTTATTTCCAGAGTCTTGTGCTGGATGGATTATCAACATTTCTGTCTTTCTTTCTTGTGTAGAACAGAATATTCAACATTCACCAAATTGTGTCAAATAAATGAATAAAGTAGTTGTAATGGCAGTGAAATACAAAATACATGAAGATATGTGATTCTTCCCAACATGTTACGCTGCCCAAATTTCTCGCAAAAAATTCTGACTTTGTCAAAATTTTGGCCTTGTTTGTAGGAAAATAAAAACCTCAGGGTATTAGCTGCAAAATGTTTGGCCTTGTTTGTAAGAAATTGAAAACTTTAGGGCGTCTGCTAAAAAACGTTAGAGTCTTGGTGCTACTACTGGTGTTCCGGCTCGCGCTGTCAGCGCTCGTCCTCTTCCCGGCGTTGATTCCGCTCGAGCGACCATTGGGATTGAGCCATGCTCGAGGTCGCAAGTGTAGATGATGTCGATGAAGTGGATTTCGAGCCTTAGCCCCCTACCTGGATAGTACATGCATGTATTGTTAACCAACGAACGGGTTTAGTAAAAAGAATTGAAACTGCAATTGAACTACCTTTCACTTGAAATTCAACCAAAAATTTCCAAGGAATAAAATACCCAAAAAAGTTCAATCTCAGCCAACTAAACAAGTTCTTCACAAAACTAGCCAAGGCTGGTGGGCAATGGCACCTGCAGCGTTGTACATAGCTCTGCCAGTGATTTCAACAAGAAAAATGGCTATTATACTACAATAATCTGTAAATCTTTAACATTTGCACTATAAGAAAAGCTTAGATTTCACTATAAAAACTACTACTACAATCTGCAAGTCTTTAGTGGTTCATCTAGATTGAATTGAACGTCACCCCAAAGAAAGTGAAACGTTCAAAGAACTCATAGAGGAAATATTGTAAAATTGTCTATCATAGGTTACCACATAACTTGTTAAAGCTCGTTTGATTTTTAATGGTTTTATAGTTATCAAAAATAGGAAATAAATAGTGGAATATCACTCCAATGGTTTTATAGTTACCACATAACATGATCCAACCGGGTGATTGTGAAAATATGCATTTACACGCCCTCGGCAAAAAAATCAATCATTTCAGCTCAGTGCTACATAAATATATACTCAACTATTTGTTTTTTTCATCCCAGGCATATACTCATATTTTTCCTATCAGTCCGTTAGACCATCTTATATTATGTGTATGTGTTGTTCCAATATTATTTTCACGATTTTTGGAAACTTTTACACCATTGAAACATTAACTAGTTATGTGAAACCCGTTGGTTATGGGGCTTTTTGCTTATGTTCTAGCCTTTTTAGGCAACCTTGGTTCTTGTCCGTGCTTAGACACGTGTTTCTTCCGCTGCAAGAATGTTGTAATGTTGGGTCGTGTGACCTCTGATTGGTGTACAACTATGCTATCATATTGACACATGTTTGCCCAATTGTTCACTCATATTAAGCTCTTCTATCTTATTTAGTAGTACTTGTTGTGATATTACATCTTTGTTCATCGGCATATGAAAGTGCATGTATGTTATGAAGTCATATGATGGGGCGATCAATATGCGCTTCTAGCCTTGACAAGGATTCCAAAGTATTTGTTGAGGCTAGGACCGCAGGTTTGGCGTTATAAGTTGGTATCAGAGTAGTACCGATCCTAGGATCCCTTTGTTGGTCGATGTCAATTCTAGAAATAAAAATCTATTTTGATAGTTACTTATTAGGTAGTTTTTGAAGAGTAGGAATTCTTTTTTACTTCTTTCCCCACCCGTGCTCAAGGAAGTTTGATGTAAGTGTTTTATCTATCATCTTACCTCTTTCAAAAATTATTTAAGTTCTCACAGGTTTCAGAGTTACGATATCGATTGGAATGCCGGTATTTCTTTTAGTGCCCCTATCCGTTGTGGTAATAGTCTCAGGTAATTGCCGCACGAAGAGATTCTTATGATTTAGGTGCATGTGCAACATTTGCTATCGTTTCAGTTTCATCGATTGAGGACATGGGTTTTCAAAATTGTTTCAATACTATTTGCTAGCAGTAGCCTGGAGCTATACACATTATGGCAATTAACATTTGTAAGACAATAGGCTTTGGGGGGAACCGGCACAACCCTCTAGGGGTGGCCTATCACATATATATATAATGAGGTGGTATACAACGTTACAATATACACATGTAAATACAGTATAACACCCTCCCTCAATCTTAGCCACTTTCTAATGAATCTAGAAGGGTAAGATTGCGCCTGCAAGTCTCAAACTGTGGCAAAGGCAATGGCTTGGTGAAGATGTCAGCAAGTTGATCCTTGGAAGAAATAAACTTGATCTGTAGTTGCTTCTGAGAGACACGTTCACGCACAAAGTGATAGTCAACTTCAATGTGTTTCGTTCGGGCATGGAATACCGGATTTGCAGAAAGGTATGTAGCACCGATGTTATCACACCAAAGAACAGGAGGCTGTGATTGGGGTATACTTAACTCCTGAAGCAAGGACTGTACCCAGATGATCTCTGATGTGGCATTGGCCACAGCCTTATACTCAGCCTCAGTACTGCTACGCGAGACAGTAGCCTGTTTCCGAGCACTCCAGGCAATCAGGTTAGAGCCAAAGAAGACAGCATAACCCCCCGTGGATCGCCTGTCATCCGGATTGCCAGCCCAGTCTGCATCAGAATATGCTGAAAGACAACCAGAGTCAGACGGTCGAATATGCAAACCATGAGCCACCGTGAAACGAATATAGCGCAAAATCCGCTTAACAGCAGACCAATGAGTGTCACGGGGTGACTGCAAATACTGGCAGACTCGGTTAACAGCATAGGAAATGTCTGGTCGCGTGATCGTCAAGTACTGGAGCCCACCAACAATACTCCTGTACTCTGTCGCATCAGAAGAAGAAAGAAGCACACCATCAACAGCATTGAGCTTATCAGTGGTAGACATGGGTGTAGTCGTCAGTTTGCACTTAAGCATCCCAGCTCGCTGCAACAAATCCAGAGAGTACTTCTTCTGCGTCATAACAACGCCAGCAGCACAAGAAGTAACCTCCACACCAAGAAAGTAATGAAGCTTCCCAAGGTCCTTGACCGCAAAATCAGCACCAAGTGAGCGAACAAGCGCAGTAGCAGCCGACTGAGAGGAGCTGACCAAAATGATATCATCTACATAGACCAACAAGTACATAGTAACCTCAGGCCTTTGAAGAAGAAACAATGAGGAGTCAGCAGTTGATGATGCAAAGCCATGAGCACGAAGAGCCATTGCAAGACGAGCATGCCAAGCACGAGGAGCCTGCTTCAGACCATAAATTGCCTTGGACAGACGACAGAGATGATCAGGGCGATCCGGATCAGAGAAACCCGGAGGCTGGCGCATGTAAACCTCCTCCGCCAAGACACCATGAAGAAAAGCATTTTGAACATCAAGCTGACGAAGAAACCAACCTCGAGTAACAGCCAGAGAGAGAAGAAGTCTGATGGTAGTAGGCTTGACCACTGGACTGAAGGTGTCTTCATAGTCAAGTCCAAAACGCCGTCGAAAACCACGAGCAACCAGACGAGCCTTATAGCGCTCAATGGACCCATCAGAATGCCTCTTCACTTTGAAAACCCATTTGGAATCAATGACATTTACCCGTGATTGTGGAGGAACAAGAGTCCATGTCTGATTGCGAAGAAGCGCTTGATACTCCTGCTCCATGGCCTCTCTCCAATGAGGAATGCGCATAGCAGCTTGATACGTGCGTGGCTCAGAGGATGGATCTGCGAGAGCAGCAGACATGCACGCCGCTAACCAAGCAACTGTGCCATC
>NC_041381.1:170186935-170189733 GCF_002162155.2 Triticum dicoccoides
GACTATTTCCGGAGACCGAAAACGTCCGACGTTTTGACCGGCTACTATTGCCGCTATATTTATCCGTTGGGGCGTCAAACGAACTCCGATTGCGATGAAACTGGACAGGCGGTCTGTCTACACTATAATAAGACCACACACCAAATTTCAACCCAATCCGAGAACATTTTCCGGCCACTTATAAAATAATATTTCGGACATGCCGCGGGCGCGTGCAAGTGTGTCTGGGCTCAGAACGGACAACGGACGGAACGAGGAGACCGGGACGGATGCAAGTTTTGAAAACATGATGATGCAATGCACATGATGACATGATGAAATGCAACACGCAAGCCAATGACAAGACAACAACAACGAATAACTGAACGACACCTGGCACATCGGTCTCGGGGCGTTACAACACTCCACCACTACGAGAGGATCTCGTCCCGAGATCTAGAATGGCACCGGAGGGAAAACAAAAGGGAAAGAGAAGCGGTAAAACTAAGTTGCTTCTTTGACCAATGAGTGAAACCATGAACCTTGAGAGGTTGAGCAATTTAAAAGAAAGAGTACAGCAGAGACGAACGAGATTGCAAACAATCCGTTAGAAAAGAGGAACAAGGAACATTACGAGGACTTGAAGGTTGCGAAGCTATGAATGACGAGTACAATGGACAATAAGGAATTGAAATCACTCTGGTTGAAACGAGATAAACAAGGAACAAGGAAGATCAAAATCGGACAGCACTCCGATTGGAAAGAGATGCAAGACTTGATAAGATGAAAAAGAACTTGAAAGAAAAAGGCAGGACACTCCGGTTAAATGGATAAGCATGAAAAGAACACGATCCTGACAAAACAAGATGATGATTGAAGAGCACAACATCACAATGCCTCCGAAACAAAAGAATAGAAGATAGATAATTGGAATAACAGAATGGAGGGGGAAATGGCAACTTCTGCCACAATTGAGCTTGGAAAGCACCCTTCCAAGAAGGTTACAACGGGGTTGTTGGGAAAAACCCAACAACGAAACGAATAAGCTTGTAGTGGGCTTATGGAAAACATCTCAAAATTATGAGGTGACAACCGGCCACTAACGGAAACGATTGCTAGCTTTAGATCGACTAAGAGATGAACACTTCTTGCACCAAGATGATAAAGAGATAACTTGGATCATTGGCAAGCACCACAAATAGCAACATTCCAATGGAAGGCTTTTAGGTGAAATATGACACAAGATAACTCCAACAACGAGGTTGATGGATTTAAAATACCTCATACTTGATAACTTGTGAAACACGAAGCACGAAGGGAAATTATCAAGAATGACATAATACCACCTCCAATGATATGGAAGAAAGGAAATGCACTCCGGATAGCAAGATGAAGAATACTTGAGTTTCTTAGAAAAGAATCTCGATGAACACTTCGAGAAGAAATATAAATCCTTGATGAACCATCATGTAGAACTTCCATGAAGAACTCCGGTAACAAAAAGATAATCCAACGGAAGGAAAAAGAAGTTGAAAACACAAGGTGAATCCTTGCAATGATTTAGATAGAGAACTCCGGGAAAGAAAAGATGAGCAACTCGAACTGAGAATGTGATACGATGAACCACTCCGGAAAAGAAATTGAATAAACTTGATGAAACAAGAATAAGAATTATGTTATGTCTATCCTTCACCAATTAAATTGATGACAATCAACGGATTTGACATATTACTTATTCTCGTAGAAAAGATTAAGAGAGATATAACATAAACTTGAGAAGGTCTTCAACGAACCACTGGTAGGATTGGAACAACAAATGAATTGATATGATAAGAAAGAAGAAAAAATCTTGAACGAACCATCGGAAGAATTAGCAATGAAAGTAACAAAGGCACAATTCACCGGGAAGAATTGGAAAACGAATGAAGGTACTTGAGGCGATTTAGAAACATGAGAACGAAGAGATCATGAGCTGACTAGAGGGTATATGAACGAATCACCGGTAAGATTTGGAGAACAAGAGTTGAAGGTTGAGAATGAGTAATATTCAGAAATGATGGCATTCGGATTATCAAGAAAGGAAGCAACTCCTGAAATGCATCAGATGGTTGAAAAGAATTGTCACAATCAAAACAATTATGAGGATAGCAACAAGCTAGAATCATGAATCTCTGAGAGAGCGGATAGATATGGAGGAAAAGTCTTCATCGGTCTTCAATATCTGAGAATGACGATGAGAAACACTACCAAGAATTATTTAGACACTCCGGAAGAATCCAAACGAAGAGGTTGAGCCAACGGTGAAGACAATTTGAAAGATCTTGGAGAAAACATTTGACTGATGATAAATCATTCTTACGTCAAACTTCGAAAAGAATTTTCAGAATACCTTCGGGAAAATAAGAAGAGTCAGGTAAGATCCTGGAAAAAGACCTGTGGGTTAGGGCCCACTCAAAAGAAAACACTGTTGAACGATTTAAAAGAGAGATTGCACCGGTTGAGTTAAATGGCTTGAATGAGGGAACATCCTCGAAAGAACTTGAACGAAAGTAGAGTGGAAACACGAATCTTCGAGATATCTTGAGCACTCCGGAACAATTGAATAGCGGGAAGTGAATTATTATGAGGTGCACCGGTATGAGAATGTATTTAAAACGAGGAGAAAGATATGATCAATAACGCTTGAATTTAAACCACCGGAGAAGAAAACGAGTGAAGAGTGACGAACTTGAAGCTCCGTTAGAATATACGTGAGAATCACCGGATAAGAATATTAACGGGAAAAGAATGGAGAGATTTCCACCAATTAAATGGATACT
>NC_041381.1:170193559-170268020 GCF_002162155.2 Triticum dicoccoides
AACAACAATTTCGGAAACTCCCCATATGCATATTTTAGATTAGGTCCTGTTCTGCCCTAAACACAATTTTAGGGTTGTTAAACATGCAAAGTAAGGCCACCATGTTAAACTAGGCAAAATTCTACCCCATTTACATATAAAGTTTATTTAAAACGGAGCTACGGTTATTTAGTTATGAAATAAAGCATTTTAACATGGCATTTGAGCAAAATTAAACAAACAGCATTTTAAGCATTTTAGCATGGGATGAAAATGGCATATTATTAATCTAGATGAAAAACTAAGCATTTTTCATGTTTAAATTATTTACATATGATGCATAGTTTGTGAGTTATTAAATGCATGAAGTTGAAGGACTTTTCTGTAAAACAGTTAATTCACTCGATAAAGGCTAAAATTACAGATCTGTAAAAAAACAAATCGGGCCGAAATATGCTGGGCCAGCAGTGCACAGGAGAGGGATCTGGAGGGGGCTGCTCACCCTGGCCTTGGGCCGGTTCGGAGGGGAGGCGAGGCAGGAGGGCGCGCTGGGCCTGGAGGGAGTTGGGCCGCGCGATGAGGAACGAGGCGAGGCCGGATCTAGCTTGGGCCGGCTGGATCGACCGAGGGAGGGGATGCGGTCAACGCGCTCGATGCAGCGGAAGCAGGGCGCTGTCCTCTGCTCGACAGGGAGCAGAAGCAGAGCAGCGGCATCGGGGATCTCCGGCGCGGTGGCGAAGGACGGAGGACGTGGAACCGGGCGCGAAGGAGGGACCGATCTGACCAGCGGTGAGGTTCTGCGGGCATGGGGCGGAGGCAAACCGGCGGCCACGGACCTGGAGATTCCTGGCGGGGCTCCTGTGTTCCCTGCGAAAGAGAGGAAGCAGGGAGATGAGAGGGAGAGAGAGAAAGCGAAGGAAGGGAGAAGAGACAAGGGCGCGGGGTGAGGGTGCCGGCCTGGAGCTGCTGCTGTGGTGGCGCTCGACGACGGCGGAAGGGTGGCCGCGCTCTGGTGGTTTGGACGCCGGTGACGAGGCTGATGGGGTGGCCGTCGGGGTCCTTGGCCCAAGCGCAAACGGGCGCTGTGCTCGCACGGGGAGAGTCGAGGACGGCCCCTTGGGCATCGCGGGTAGCAGAGGAGGCCGAGGCTTCATGGCCGGAGTACGGCAGCGGCAGGGAAAGTTGGGGCGAGGTGCTCGGGAACGAGCGAGCAGAGGAAGGGGCACGGCTGCGGTGGATCGATGGATTTGAGATTATGGTGGTGGCTGATTGGTGAATCGGGAGGAGGCTGCGGGATTGGTCCAGTGAAGAAAACGAGGGAGGTGGGTGGCGCTGTGGATGCACGGATTTGATGGGTGGCGGCGGCTGATACGAGGAGGGAGGAGGCTGCAGGAAACGAGGTGGATCTGGATCAGGGAAGAACCCGAGGAAGAAAGGTAGGTGGCGGCGCGATGGGACAAGAGGGCTAGAATTTAGGGTTGCTGCCTAGGGGATTGGTCTATATATAGAGCGCTGGATTTTTGTTAGGGGCTATTTCGTCCCGATCGAAATCAGACGGTTCGGGAAGAATAGGCTAGGGAGCCCAAATAAGAAAACGGTGACGTTTTGTAGACGTTTGGGGATGATCCGGATACAACGGTGGCGACAGCTCGGTTCGGGTCCGGGACAACTTTCGGGCGCGCGCGAGGAGGGTCGCGGGCTGACGAGAGAGGTTAGGTAGGGCATGGTGGTGAGTAGTGACTGTGTAGACGGTCTCGAGCTGAGAGATGAGAAGAGAGGGAGGCCCGGCGACTATTTCCGGAGACCGAAAACGTCCGACGTTTTGACCGGCTACTATTGCCGCTATATTTATCCGTTGGGGCGTCAAACGAACTCCGATTGCGATGAAACTGGACAGGCGGTCTGTCTACACTATAATAAGACCACACACCAAATTTCAACCCAATCCGAGAACATTTTCCGGCTACTTATAAAATAATATTTCGGACATGCCGCGGGCGCGTGCAAGTGTGTCTGGGCTCAGAACGGACAACGGACGGAACGAGGAGACCGGGACGGATGCAAGTTTTGAAAACATGATGATGCAATGCACATGATGACATGATGAAATGCAACACGCAAGCCAATGACAAGACAACAACAACGAATAACTGAACGACACCTGGCACATCGGTCTCGGGGCGTTACAACCACAAAGCTGGCACACACGTGGACCGCCAGCCCCTGGTAGGGTCACAGTAGGAGGAGGGGCCGAGGCGGGTGGTGGTGACTGCCCCGAAGGAGCCCTGGATGAAGCAGAGGAGCGACCACCCTTGGTGGCGGCGTTTGCCGAGAGGGCGCCATTGCCCCTGGATCGGCGCGTCTCGACTCGTTGCTCAGTAAGCAGGAGGCGTGAAAAGACCTCGTGTGCTGGCATGGGCGTGGAGTTGCCCCTCTCATTGATGATCTCGACTAGGGCGTCATACTCCTCATCAAGACCATTGACAATAAATGAGTTGAACTCGGAGTCGGTGAGGGGCTGTCCAATGGAGGCCAGCGTGTCGGCGAGACTCTTGACTTTGTTGTAGAACTCAGTGGCAGTGGAGTCAAGCTTCTGACACTCCCCAAGTTGGCGACGGAGCCCAGATACACGAGCCTGCGACTGTGCCGCAAACGAGCGCTCAAGAATAGTCCATGCCTCGTGGGACGTCTTGGCGAAGACAACAAGCCCAGCAACGGCCGGAGAGAGCGACCCCTGGATGGAGGAGAGGTTCGCCTGATCCTGCCCTGTCCAGACACGGTGAGCCGGATTATAGACCGGACCGTGCACGCTGTCAACCAGCGCAGGAGGGCAAGGGAGAGAGCCGTCGACATAGCCAAGCAGATAGTGACTCCCAAGAAGCGGAAGAACCTGCGCGCGCCAGAAGATGTAATTGTCCGACGACAACTTGATGGTGATGAGATGGCCGAAGTGAAACGGCGGCGGCGGCTGCGATCCCATCGAGGAGACTGGCTGAGGTGAGACCACCGTGGAGACAGTCAGAGGGGCAGCCGGCGCGGTGACAGAGGGCGCGATGGCCGCGGTTGACGCCGCGAAGCCTGCCAGCGCGACGTCCTCCGCCACCAGCGGCGCAGTGGCCGAGGGCGCGACAGCCGCGGTTGACGGGGCGGCGGTGTGGGCCACAAGCGCCTTCCCGGGCGAAGTAGCAGCCGGCGGGAGCGCGAAGAGGGAGCCGACGCTCCGTGTCCCGATCGGCGCCTGAAGGGAGGCGGCATCCAGCGGCCTCGAGAGAAGTGCCGCGAGGGAGGCCGGCAGAAAACCGGTGGCGGTGGAGCCGGACGCAGCGGCGGACGTCATAGCAGTCGGGCGACGGCGACGGCGGGCGCGGCGGCGGCGGCGGCGGCGGCGGTTTAGGGTTTTTAGGCGGAAGCGGACGTAACCTAGCGTGATACCATGTAAGACAATAGGCTTTGGGGGGAACCGGCACAACCCTCGAGGGGTGGCCTATCACATATATATATAATGAGGTGGTATACAACGTTACAATATACACATGTAAATACAGTCTAACAACATTGAGCATAACTTGACTAGGGACACTAAAATGAACGGAACTTGTTTAACTGAATCCTCCATTGATTTGGTCAAGTCAAGATTTAGATTAGTTAGAACTCCACTCTGCTCTCGGAACAAATATCATCTCCAACAACATCATAACACATATATGAATGAAAAACATCATCGAAACTTCTTAGATTCATCTTGAATATGTGAGGAACATGCTATGTACTTAGGCATGGTTGCTGGCGCCATGCCACCTTTTATTTTACTGATCGCGTATGTGTTTGTTTGATTTCTACCTTTTACAACAATGAAAATAAGCGCCTAGCTGTTTTTTTGTCAAAGAAGACAACTCAAGGCAAAGCAGATAAAATCAAACCCGAAATCATCAACTGCAATGACAACCTGTCAAAGAAAACAAGAGTTAATCCTACAAATAGAGAACAGCGCGGCCAAGCGCACCTTAGCCTCTAAATAGTACATGCATTTTTTCCCGCCAAATAGTACATGTATTATTTTTTTGCGGGAAAATAGTACATGTATTATTTACTTTTTTGCAGGATAAATAGTACATGTATTTTTTTGCATGGAAATAGTACATGTGTTATGTCAACACAAAATATTACACACCTCATGTATAAATACATACGGTGTCTAAAAGTACATATAAATACATACGTAGCACAGTCCTGGGCTGCCCACTGCTCAAACCTGGGCCACACGATCTCCCCATCTGGACGGGCAGAAGGTGACCACGTACTCCTGCGCGTAGCAGCGCGCCGTGGCGGCGGCCACGTCGTAGGCGTAGCTGTAGTAGGCCGGGCAGGCGTCCCTGAAGAGCCGCGAGTAGACGCTGCCCCGGCACGTCTCCGCGGTGCCGTACGCGCCGCGGCAGCAGAAGGCGTCCAGGCCGAAGGCCAGGCACGCGCTCCTGCACGCCACCACCGTCGCCTTCTTGCCCGCGCCGCCGCTCGTCGTGACCTGCAGCTCCGGCGGGCACACCGCGTTCACGTTCTTGGCGCACCCGGCGATGAAGCAGTCGCCGCTGCGGTTCGCCGGCCTGGTCCACACGGCCACCGGGAGGTTGTACCCGTCCACCACGCTCACGTCGTAGGAGCTCCCCTTGCTCTGGTCCGCGTGCAGGTTCACCTCGACGAGGGTGGCGGGAGGGGCGCCGACGGACCCGTTGCAGGCGAGGCGTCCGTCGCAGTCGCCGGTGAGGCAGCTGGCGGCGTTGGCGTCGGTGCCCGCGAAGGTGCAGCCGGTGCGGCCCCAGAGGCGGCCGTTCCAGGTGGCCGGTGCCCCGACGCGCTTCGACTGTCCCGGAGGGAGGAAGAAGCCGCCCGCGGCGAGCACGGGGTGGCCGGCGTTTGGCGCGACCGCCGGCCACACCGGGAACGGGCACTTGTTAGTTACGTGGAACGTGACGCCCCCTACCGTCACCACCGCCGGCCCTGCAGCAAAATGAAACGCTGCACATGTTCAGTCCAAAGTCCAAACGCAGCAGTCGAGTAGCTAGCTAGGCCTTCATCACATTTCACAAGCACACACACTGATGAGTGATGAGTGGAGTCACCTGGGAGAGCCAGCACCAAGATGCAGGACAGAAGCAGAGGAGGAAGAAGAGCCATCTCTCAGCTCAGATCTCTTGAGTTGAGGAGGAGACCTGAAATGAAGATGAACTGATATGAAACGAGCTTTATATAGACCTGCAACTGCAGAGAAGAGGTGAGGATTGATCGAGCCTAATCTAGGACTAGGAAGACGAACTTTCGGTTTGTGTGACTTGCATTGCAATGGAAGTAAAGCTGAGGCATGATGAGAGCCGAGACACCTGTGCAGAGACCTGCTGGGCCAAGAAAGCGTAGGATTTTTATGCGGATGTTCCCTTTCTCACTGTATTATCTGTTAGTGCCATCTTTTTTTCAGTGGAATCTATTACCGCACATCAAAGAATTTCAGTCTTTGTTGTTTCTAGAAAAACTTGATTGCCTGTTTACTTTTGTGCAGATTTCATGTGCGTTGCTCTGAACCGATGAAATCCAAGTTGCTAGTGAGACAATCAGCATTTGTTTTTCGTTGTTGGACTTCACATCTGTATTTAGCCCGACAGATTCAGAAGCTTAGCAGATTCACACCGATCATAGAAAGCTCAACCAGATTCAGAAATTTGGCCTTTAGCAGATTCAGACATTGTTCGTTCAAACTTGGCCTTTAGTTCCATCATGTAATTTCCATGCTACAGTAACTGAATCATTGATTGCTGAGAGGATTACATGGCGAGGAACCCATAAACTAAGTTTGGGCCCTGCAACTAATTACAGACATACTACTACTAACACAGTAATTAAGCTAACTCAGTGTCAGCGGCACTGCAATGAAATAATTAACCAGTGGCACTGCATCTATCAGATGCTACATCAAGCTAATTAACTCATCAGCGACACAAAGCCAGGGTGCTCCGCTCCTTTGGGCTTGTTGAACCACCGGTGCTGGAGCGCTTCCGTGGCCGTGATCCTCTCGTCGGGGTTGAAGGCAAGCAGGCCGGTCAGGACCTCACGCCCGGCTTCCGAAAGCTCCTCCAAGAACTCCAAATCCAGCTTCCCCGTAGAAGCGATCTGGTCTCGCAGCTTGTACATCTCGGCGAGCAGCTCCTCCTCTGTCTCCGCCACGAACAGGGTCCCGCCGGTCAACATCTCCGCCATGATGCACCCAAGCGCCCACATGTCCACGGCCTGGCCGTAGTACCGGTTGCCTTCCAGCTGCTCCGGCGAGGTGTAGATCAGGGTGCCGACGCAGCACTCCTCATAGGGCACTCCGGCCGGCTTCGCCCGCATCGCCGACCCAAAGTCACCAACTTTGAGCCCGCCGAAGAAGCCGACCATGACGTTCTCCGGCTTAAAGTCCCGATGGATGACGCCAGCTCCATGTATCTTCCTGGCCGCGTCCAGGAGCTGCTCCATCATCACGCGGGTCCCCTTCTCGGATACAGGCCTCCAGAGTGACTCGCGCAGGGTGCGGCCGTCGGCGACGAGCTCCATGACGAGGAACACATCCCCTGTCTTGGCGTCCGTCGCCACATCCAAGATCTCGATAATCGACTCGTGACCCCGGCACGCGGCGAGGCAGCCAGCCTCGCGGGTGATCACGCGGATGTCGGGCGGGCCGTGCCCGCCGGCCCCGTTGCCGCGGACCCACTTCACGGCGACTTTCTTGCCTGTGCGGCGGTCGCGCGCCTTGAACACCTCGCCGTAGGTGCCTTCTCCAAGAACCTCAAGCTTCTTGTAGTCGGAGATGCTTCCAAACGCGTATCGGGGCTTCTTGCCGCCATGGACGCGCGGTTCTTGTCCCTCCGCCGGGCGCTTGCGGATGGCCGTCGACATGACCCGGGCTTAGAACGCGCGCCGAGAGCAGATCAGAGCAAGAGGGGCGGGGATTCGTGTGCGTCGGGAGCAGAGGAGATCGAGGTGGATGAGAGGAAGGATCGAGGATGAGGATTGAGGAGGATGAGGATCGAGGCTGTTTTATGGGCTGGCACTGACAGCGCGCGTCTCCGAATTAGCGCGGGATTCAGACAGATTGCGTACGCGTCGCGTTTACGCGGGTGACGCTCGCAGTCGCAGGGACAGCTCACTTTGAAATCGCTTCGTCACCCGCAAGCCATCTCGCACGGATTTTTCTTTCCGATCCATCCGGCCGTTCATCATGTAATTAGCCTCCTCTTTTTCTCATTTTTATTCCTTCTTCTATTGCAAAAATACAAGTTTTTTTTAATGTTCAAACACTTCTTAAAAATTTAAGAATTCTTTTAACTGTGTGAACAATTCTTGAAATTACAGGAATATATCTATAATATAGATGAACACGTATTTCCCACCAAATCGAGGTTTTGTAAATATGTGAACACTTCTTTTTCCCTTTTCTATATGAAAATGTATGAATATTTTTAAAATGTATAACACTTTTTATAATACATGAAAAATTATTAGGCATGAACACTTTTTAAAATTACATAAAGATTTTTAAAATATGTGTACATTTCTTTTAGTTATACAAACATTTTTTAAATACATAAACATTTTTAAATTATACTATGAACATTTTTTAAATGTGATGAATATTTTTGGAATGCACGCGTGAATGTTCTTAACACACTATAAAACATTTTCTTGAAATACACGGCAAACATTTTCATAGTACTAGTTGAACAATTTTTCATATATTTTTTAAAAATAAAAACATTTAACAAATATATACAGTCTATAGAACATTTTCGAATATCTCTACTATTAAAGGAGAGTTCATAGTCTTTTCGTTTGTTTCGCACGCATCCACTAAATTTAGAAATTGTCCGAGTTATTGTCTGCCCAGTCTCTGCCTCGCCCACTGATGGTGTCCCAGCTAGGGGGTCTCTCACCATGTCGTATCTCGGCCAGGCGGACTGGCCGTTGACCCCTTTGTTGGTTTCGGCATGGGGCACATCGGGTGGCCAATGACGTGTAAATGAAAGGATGCAGAAAATTTAACGTATACTCCAAGAAGCTTCATTCGTGGAGGACTCAGTTTCCTTGTAAGTAGCCGACTAAGATGCTGTGACGCTAGGACCATCGGTATCTATATAAATCAAAGGGCTAGGCTCGTAGAAGACACACAACAACCTCTTGGTAGACATCTATACTCTGTATTTACTCCAACACAATAAACACAAACAAGACCTAGGGTACTATCTCAGAGAGCCCGAACCTGGATAAAACCTTGTGCCCCTGTTACCATTGTACCTAGTAGCTTAGCTTGAGATCCCCTACCTCGAGATCTGGCGGATTTACCTTCGTCAGTGGTGGCTGATGTCGCTTGAAGCTACGTCGATATTTCTCCAAAGAGGAAGGGATGATGCAGCACAGTGGCGGTAGGTATTTCCCTCAGATATAAAACCAAGGTTATCGAACTAGTAGGAGAACCAAGCAACATAACGGAAACAGCCCCTGCACACAAATAACAACCACTCGCAACGTGACGTGTTAAAGGGGTTGTCAATCCCTTTCGGGTAACGGCGCCAGAAATTGGCTAACGGACGGGAGAAAGTTGTAAATATTGATAGATCGAAAGCCAAATAAAATAAATTGCAGCAAGGTATTTTTGTATTTTTAGTTTAATAGATCTGAAAATAAAAGGCAAATAAAATAGATCGCAAAGGCAAATAATATGAGAAAGAGACCTGGGGGCCGTAGGTTTCACTAGTGGCTTCTCTCGAGAAAAATAGCAAACGGTGGGTAAACAAATTACTGTTGGGCAATTGATAGAACTTCAAATACTCATGATGATATCCAGGCAATGATCATTATGTAGGCATCACGTCCAAGATTAGTAGACCGACTCCTGCCTGCATCTACTACTATTACTCCACACATCGGCCGCTATCCAGCATGCATCTAGTGTATTAAGTTCATGAAGAAACAGAGTAATGCAATAAGAACGATGACATGATGTAGACAAGATCTATCTACACTAGATAAATAGCAACGATACATACGTGTCGGTTTCCCTTCTGTCACTGGGATCAAGCACCGTAAGATCGAACCCACTACAAAGCACCTCTTCCCATTGCAAGATAAATAGATCAAGTTGGCCAAACAAAACCCAAATATCGGAGAAGAAATACGAGCCTATAACAAATCCTGCATATAAGAGATCAAAGAAACTCAAATAACTTTCATGGATATAAAAAGATAGATCTGATCATAAACTCAAAGTTCATCCGATCCCAACAAACACATCACAAAAAGAATTACATCATATGGATCTCCAAGAGACCATCGTATTGAGAATTCAGCGAGAGAGAGGAAGCCATCTAGCTACTAATTACGGACCCCGAAGGTCTACAAAGAACTACTCACGCATCATCAGAGAGACACCAATGGAAGTGGTGAACCCCTCCGTGATGGTGTCTAGATTGGATCTAGTGGTTCTGGACTCTGCGGCGGCTGGAATTGATTTTCTTCGACTCCCCTAGGGTTTCTGGAATATTGGGGTATTTATAGAGCAAAGAGGCGGTCCGGGGGGCACCCAAGGTGGGCGCGCCTGGGCCTCCTGGCGCGCCCTGGTGGGTTGTGCTCCCCTCAGAGCACCCCCAGGTGCAACCTTGGCCCATTGGGTGTCTTTTGGTCCATAAAAAATCTCCATAAAGTTTCGTTGCATTTGGACTCCATTTGGTATTGATTTCCTGCGATGTAAAAAACATGCAAAAAACAGCAACTGGCACTTGGCACTATGTCAGTAGGTTAGTACCAAAAAATGATATAAAATAACTATAAAATGATTATAAAATATCCAATATTGATAATATACCAGCATGGAACAATCAAAAATTATAGATACGTTGGAGACGTATCAGTGGCCCATGCAGGTCTTACAAAGTGATTGCTAAGGTACGACGGGAGTCAAGATAAACGAGCGGATCGGCACCAACGTGACCTTAGTGCCGAGGCAAATCTTCACCTTCGGCGGCATCACACTCGTCGCCGACTCGACTGGACACCTCGACTAGGTCGAATCCTTTGCTCCAAGACGGATCGTTAGATTCGCCAGCATGGAGTAAACCACGGATTCCCATAAGGAGATGGACTTCACGAGCTGGGCATCGCGCCAAGCCAAGGACCAGCACGAGCCACTGGCCCATAACCCGATGTTAAAATCGACTTCCTGTGAGAATCTTTCGTTGGATTCGATCTCGGATCGGAACCCGATGTCGCCACCTATGGCCCAGATGTCAGATCAAGCCGTGGTGGAAGGCGAAACCCGAGATCCGTACCAGAACAGATCTTGATGGAGTTTCCTTCGTTCCTAGTATCAGATCGGGCTCAAGAGGAGCACAAGAAACTTCTTCTGAGCAAGATGTTAATTCGGAAACTCACAACTTCGGACAACCCAATCTCAGTGTATGATCGGATTTGGAGGTCCCTGGGAAAAGTCAATTTCTTTAACCCACCCACCACCCACCTCGTAGCTAACGTTGAAGATCTAACCATGGGCAATAACACAGACAAGGCCAAGAGCACATAATATGAGGCCTGCGAGCCATTAGCAGCGGGCCTTGTACCGAGCTTAGAAAAGTGGGTCTAGACCATAACCTAGGTGTGGCACACCCCTTCATGATTAAGGATGGCAATTTTACCCATGGGTACGGGTACCCCCGGATACCGTACCCGTATGGGCAGGGTATGGGCATAATTTTATACCCACAGGTAGTACCTATACCCTACCCATTAAGCCATTTGTAGGGCACGGGTATAGTATTTTACCCATGGATATACCCATACCCTACCCGTTTATACTCACATATGAACCTTACCCGTGATTAAAAAGTGTTCCTATGTAAAAGTTGTGTCGTGAGCTTGTGAACCCATGTTAAAGTTGTCACCAATCTTCAATTTGAATTGAGATAATTGACATGTACTCACATCTATGTTATTGAGTTGAGATCAATGTTTTTTTTGTCAAATGTTTTATAAATGAATGTAAAATTCCGAATAACTTGTGTACTATTTGATCTACCCGTTAGGTACCCAATGGGTATGGGTAACCGTCGGGTATGGGTACGGGTAAGGTTTCATACCCGTGGGTATGGGTATGGCTAGAATTATGTACTCATTGACTACACGGATATGGGTATGGTATTTCTCTACCCGCCCATACCCTACCCATTGCCATCCTTATGATATGCTTAGATTCGAAAATGATGGGGAAAATGGTTCCCATAGCACACATCGCCTCAGAGGCATTAGGCCCTTGTTAGACAACTGCCAGGCGAACAAGTGCACAAGTTTTGGACTTGGTTCATGGAAAGAAAGAATGAAATAATCAACTACAGTGATGCGGAAGCCCTCACAATGTTTAGAATCAACATCAATGATGAATGGCTTACACGGGATGCCTCAGCCAAAGACACCGACAAGGACTCTGTCTGGAGGGCTGGCTTTGCCTCTTTGATATAGTAACTGGCATTCGCCTGCAGGTCAAGAATGAGGCCCTACTTAGTATATGGTTGTTCAAACTTCTTGTTAATGATGGTGTTTGGCAAACCGTGCCGTGCAACAAGTATCTAGGCCAAAAGGCGGTATCTTGGGCATATTGGAAACCTGGAGACTCGCAATTTTGGCCTGGCCTAATGGTGACAAAGAAAGGCTCTTTCGCTTTGGGCCTTTTGCAATAGAGGACGGGTCAGATATTCATTTCTGGGAAGACATCTGTCTAGGCAATGCCAGTCTCAGAGATCAATATCCAGCCTTGTACTGCATTGCTCACGATAAGAATAATACTATTGCGCAGTTGCTTAGTTCATTCCCACCAAATATTTCGTTCAGGAGAGACTTGATTGGGCCCTAGCTTATGTCATGGCAAAATCTCTTCTCCCGACTGTATTCGATCAACCTGACACAAGGCCAGAATGTGTTTCGCTGGAACCTTCCTACGTCAGGGTTTCTCACAATAGACCCTATGTATCATGCGCTCACGAATTCTGAGGTCCCAGTGAATAATAAGAAGAAAATTTGGAAGTCTAAGACTCTACTAAAAGATAAAAACCTTTATGTGGTATGTTCGCACGGGAGTTGTGCTAACCAAAGACAACCTCGCACGATGCAACTAGCCTAGAAGTAAGAAGTGTTGTTTTTGTACTCATGATGAGATAATCAAACAAATCTTTTTTCAATGTAAGTTTGGCCGTTCTACGTGAACATGGTCAGACATCCAAATAAAGTCAAACTTGTATCTGCCCATGAGTGCTACCAATATTTTTTGTCATTGGTTGGACGGTATCCCAAATAGGTTCAAAACACAAACAAGGGTAGGAGCATATGCTTTAATGTGGTCACTTAGGCTAATGAAAAAATGGTTCTGCTCTACATGTTATTATCAATGTATGCACTCACTTCGCATGTGGTCTACGCTACAGGGAGTGGAGTGCCAACCGCTATTCAAGGCGGTCTGTACGCGGTTGCAGTAGGTGGCTATGAAGGTATTTCCCAACATGGGTGGCGGCATAACCTCCGGATTGATCCATAGGCATAGTGTCGGTCTATAGGACTCTAATATTGTCGTTATGTTGTTATCGGTGTTAATACCGATAGATCTCGGGGTAGGGGGTCCCAAGCTGTGGATCTCACTATTGGTAACACGAGACAAAGGAGATAATATTTACCCAGGTTCGGGCCCTCTCGAAGAGGTAATACCCTATGTCCTACTTTGATAGTATTGATATGAGGGATAGTACATCGTACATGTATATACCACGAGATTGTTGTGTATGATTCTAATGATCTAGAATATATCCTCTATCGACTAGCCTGACCTCGACTCCAGAGGCCTAGGATAACAAGAATCCTAGTTTGATACGTCGGTGGAGAGGAGTCCTTGTCTTGATCACCAAGTCTTGTGGAATCTTCCTAGTATATGTCATGGGCTGCCCGAAGTGGCCCATTAGAGAACTGCCATGGGGTTCCTCGGCCCAACCCACCAGGTTGGGAGACGACATTGTGAATACCCCCTAGTCCAGGAAACCATCAGTAGCCCCCTGAACCGGTCTTCAAGTTGGGACGATCCTCGGTTCTTCCGAACCGTTCTTCATCTTCGGCCGTTAGTCTTGAAAACTGGTTCAAGAAATTTTCCCATCTCCGATCTTGAGGATCGCCAAGGTGCATCCAAAGAGTTCACATGCCAGGTATCCGACGAGTTCACATGTAGGGTATCTGAGGAGTTCACACATCATGCATTAGAGAAGCCCCTTTAGGTTCTCGGCCTTTATCAATGCCTTGTTATTTTTATGCCACACCTCGGGTTCAAAGTTTTTCCCGTGCGACGGTGTACTCGTGCTGCTGAGGTCCAATGTCGGACTGCATTGAGGTATCTCTTTGTAACCAAGCTCCAAGGCTGGTTTGCATCTGAGGTGTCATAGATTACCTCGGTCTTGAAAGTTTTTGAATAAGTTCAACCGAGCCTAATGTCAGAAAAGTCCTCTAGGGAGCCATCCACTCGCATCTGAGCTTTATGCCAGATTGCTTCCGAGGTGGTGCACGACCTCGGCATTAATTGCCCGCTATGGATTAGTTGCCCGTAGGTGATTAATTGCCCGCTACGGATTACTCAGCAGTCAAAATCCAGAATAGCATCGCAGCTACAAGGAAACCAGAGCAATCACCCTGATTACATGGCTCCCTCTTTCCAAAATGAGAAATCACGGTCACAGCCTTCCAACACCATCAGATGTAAGGTGTGTGGATCATACAACCACGTGGCAAAATCCTGCTACACTAAACAATGGCACAAGAGATGGAAGTGGGTCCCTAAGAAAATCTCTACTTCCAAAACTACCCCTCACACTCCAAATTCCACCTCGAGTTTCCAATTGTCGCCAGCCAGTACCATCCTCCCCACCCAGCCACCACATTCACTCCACCTCTCTCCTTCACCGCTGACGCCCTCCCCTCACCCCTACACCATGGCCAATTACCCACTCAATCCGGTGTCGTTCCTCCCGCCGGGCTTCACCATGGAACCAGAGCTGGCAGATCGTGTGGTGCATAGTGGGATGGTGGTCGGATCAATCCTCCCTCTAAACCATGACTTCCTGGCGATTGCAGAGACCAGCAGCTACATCCCTCTTCATTGTCGCGCGGCCATCTGAGATGCAGTGCAAGGTTTGCTTCATGAAGCTCAAATTTTCACTACCGAGGCTAGTGATCACCCCTTTAGCATTGGGATCTTTGGATTTGCGGATTCTTTTCTCCGTGATACTGTAGTTGCCACACCTTTGTTCTGCACAATGAATCACTTAATAGGCTCACCACAACATTTGGTCCAGCGATTTGGTTGATTTTTTTGGATTCCCATATGATTATCAAACTGATTATTACATTACTAAAGCGCTGGGAGGGTATGTGTTGTAGGGTCAAACCCTAGGTTGGATCTTTTCACACTTGGAGGGGGAAAAGGAGGAAAACACTCAGGAACACAAGAACAAAACTCTCAAACAAACCCAAATATCACATCCACTAGAGTAGCATACATGAGATCCACAAGATTACAAGATCAATCCAAGGGGAGTAGCGCTAGGGTAAGGTTCTTCTCACTAGGCGAGGTCTTGCATACAAAGAGGATCTTCTCCAAGAGGAGGGCTTGATCTCCAAGAGGAGCTTCTCCAAGTGGAGGTCTAGATCTCCTAAAGGAGGAAGATGAGCAAAGCCCTCTTTTGTGTTCTAATATCTTTGCTAACCCTACAAATGAGCTAGGAAGGGGGTACTTATAGTCTAGGGGCGAAATAAGAGGGGGGAAGGGTTACAAGGGCAAAAGCCCCAACTTGCACGCAGGCTCGCGGAGTGGTCCGGGCACCCGGGGCGAAGGGGCCGGGCACCCGGACCGGACAGAGGCACCGGCTCAGGCGGGACCGGGCACCCGGGGCAAAGGGGTCGGGCACCCGGCCTAGTCAGGGGGCCAGCTGGGGTTGACCGGGCACCCGGGGCTCCAAGTATGGGCACCCGGGGGGGGCTGGGAGCCGGCGCGAGGGGGGCTGGGCACCCGGTGTTGAGGGCCCGGGCACCCGGGGCTGGCAGGGGGCGCGGCCCAGCTCCTGGCCGGGCACCCGGGGCCAAATGGCCGGGCACCCGGGGCCGGCTGAAGCGCAGCCCAGTTAGGGGCCGGGCTCCCGGGGCCGAGACGGCCGGGCACCCGGGGTGTCCAGGGGTTTTTTCCTCCCCTCCTCCTCCTTCACTCTTCTCGACCTCTCCTTCCTTCTCTCGCTCCATGGAGGCTCACAGCTCTGTCTTCTCCTTCTCACGGTCAACTTCCTCGTACCTAAGAATGAACAATGTTTCCGTTTGAGGTAGAATCCAATCCTCACACGAATCCAAACGAGACTTGAATAGGAAAGAGTTCACCTCGTTCTCGATGTGGCGCGCACATGCTCTTGTCATTGGCCCTCTTGGTGTTTGCGGTGGTGATGGAGTGTCGGTGCGGGTAGTTGAGGGATGCTCCGCATCATCTCCCCCCCCTTGGGAGAGATCCGACCTCGGATCGTGATCCTCATCACCACGAAAATGGTTGTCGTGGATGGACTTGTAGTTGGACGAAGTGGAAGTCATGGCACAATCCAAGTACTCCAAGGTGTCACAGGAGGAGTATACGTGCAAAAAGAGCAAACACAAATGACACTCGGAAATACAATGGTTAACACATACAAAGTGTCCATTAAGTACGAATGAGTCCATACGGCAAGATTGCTCGTGGCAAAGCGCATGAAGCTTATCAAGATGAAATAGAATGAGATGCAAAGCGTTCATGGGAGCAAAAGCATTCATTGTGCACACAAATGTGTTGTGAATATGATCAATGCAACCACGTTGCAAAATGATGTTATAGTGAGACGGTTTATCAATAGCATGAATATGGCAATGGATGCTCAATATGAAAAAGTGATCATGTAATTGATGGTAGGCAATAAGATCATGATGTATGAATATGCCATCAAGAAAGATCACAACAAATTTGCTAAGGAAATGCACAAGCTCAAATATCATGGATGACATGGGAATACAAGATGCTACAAGACAATCATTATGTGTGTCAATCCATGCATAGGGTGCAAACTTATGGTGAGTATGAAATGTCCATCGAGCATGACATGTGGAAGCATAATCAACCAATATGAAGGTGGTGGTACAAAAGTCGAAGGAGTGTTGATGTACCAAAGGTCGATGTTGTCGCATGAGTGGAGTTACGAAGGTGCAACCAATAAGTGTGAGAGCTCGTCAACTTGAAGGTCCAAAGGGTCCATCGCCAATGTCGCTCCTCCATTTGCGAGATGTATCATGTAGACAACAAGAAGGAAACAACAATGAAAGAGTGACCCGTCCAATGTGCGAATTTGAGGATGGCTCAAAGGGAAGGAGTTCACCTTTATGAGGATGCTGCAAAATGTTGGTGTCGCACATCATGTATGCCTTCACATGACCAAGTTGTCTTGCCATGGTACCGCCTTGTGAATCCTTCAAAACGAAAGAACATGACAAACACTCGGAAAAACAAATGAGTTTAGCAGAAATGCAAAACCTATCATTCGTGTGGTAAGATACCCAACAAGTGTATGTATCATGCTCATCATAAGAAAGAACAAGGGAATTTGGCATGGTATGTAAGCATATGATGCGATAACAACCAAATACAATAGGTTCAAACAAACAAGCATGCATCACAAGTAAATTGTCAAAGTCTCCAAGATCAAGAAGCATAGTATGGTTGCACTCAATACAAATGGATATGAGAGAGGCAACTAATGGAGGCAAGTGACAGTGAGCAATATATATCATGTGAGAGGCATGAGAATATATGTCATCAACCCAAGAAAGCGAGTAAGAGTGGAACATGGGTGATGCAACGTAGCAAGCAATCATAGCGATTAAGTCAAGCAAGCTAGTAGTGAGAAGATGCAACATACTAGGAGGAATCTTGGCAAGCATGTCATGGGTGCAAATAGTGTGCATGAATAATTCACATGACATAGCACAAGCATGAAAGCAAGATATGAGCAAAATAGCATCAATGGATTGATGAGAGGCCATATGTGAATAACAATGAGACATCATGACTCTCCCAACACAAGAATCAACAATAGCATGAAGCACATGGTAAACATGGCAATAGCAACAAGTATCTCCACCAAGCATGCAAATACTCATAGAAGTAGCATAATGGTGAATCATATGTAAGTGCAAGCAAGGGTCACAATTGCATGGCAAAGTCATGGAAGGAGGCATAACATGCAAAGTGAACATGAGAAAATATGCATAACGTAACAAGTGATATATATATATCCTGTCACACCCTGATTTTCATGGCACAACACTTAAAGTCATTAAATCATGCTAAAATGTGGTTTGACAAAAACTTTTGAGTGTTTTGGACTTTGCTTGATTTGATTTTTGTCTGCTGTTTGCAAGTGCTCTAAAAATCAAATAAATCCTCCAACTCCTATACTTCATCTCCTTGCTCCAAACTCTTGAACCAATGATCATGCCATGTGTATAGGACATAAAAATAATTTCTTACAAAAATAATTTGGCCAAATAGTATTTTCAAAAAGTAGTTTTCCAAAAACCCCTAAATTGAGGTTTGCACTGCAAGTACTTAATTAAGGGCAGTAAAAATCTTTCCAAAAATATATTTGACTCCTATTAGATATAGGATACCTAGAAACCACAAAAAAATAATTTTAAAAGTTATTTTCCTATTTTATTTAAAAGCTTTTTCTTAAGGCCAGAAATGGTCTTTAATAGGGAAAAATTATTTTATTGTTTTAAAAAAATATTTGACAAAAATCAGGGAAACTCAGTGGACATATATTGTCCATGTATAAGAGTTTCAACATATGGTCATGTTCAAAATATTGGTCAAATCCCTCAAAAACCCTTTCTGGATATTTCAAGCT
This sequence comes from Triticum dicoccoides, assembly GCF_002162155.2. Lineage (NCBI taxonomy): Eukaryota > Viridiplantae > Streptophyta > Magnoliopsida > Poales > Poaceae > Triticum > Triticum dicoccoides. Next base: position 170,211,553 of record NC_041381.1, read on the forward strand.
TTTGAAATATTTACAAAGGAAATATTCTCCAAAAATTCCAAGAAAATTCTAGCATGTCACATATGACATGTTTGATGGTCTTGACAAGTCTCATGCCATGGAGAACAGTATAACCCCATGAAATCCTCTCAAAACCATTTCTGTCCATTTTGAAGTTTGAGCAACTTTACATTGCCAAACATTCCCAAATGTTCTCAAACCTTGTCAACATTCTCAAACATTCTAATTATTCATCTAGACCAAATGGCACATGTTGGAGAACAAGTTAACTTGATCAAAGTGCCCCAAAACCCTTCCTGTCCAGAACCAAATTTGGACAACTCTACATTGCCAAGTGTGTCCTTTTGATCTGAATTTTTGTGGACATGTCCAAATCCTCAAATGATGACACTACACCAAGTGGTGCATCAAGGAGAATGGATTTGCATGACGAAATCTTGGTAAAGCCATTTCTGCTAATTTCTAGGGTTTACCAAAGTCACATTGGCAACTTTTCCCAAATGAGCTCAAATTTAGTGTCACACACTATTTCTAAGTGTCATTCCATCCTGTTAAGTATCATAGCAATTGGAGTTCATTTTCTTGCCCAAACCAACAACAAACACCTTCTACCATTTTTCCAAAAGCACCATTTTGACCCCTTCCACTAATCTCCATGGGCTCAACTTTGTACCACAGCTAATCCTAGCCCCCTTATACCTCCAGTAACTATGGCAAGTGTTCATATCAATTATTGGGGGGGTCAAACCCTCACTTTCTCTCTCTGGACAGCCCATTCCCCTCTCTCCCTCAACCTCTCTCCTCTCCTACTGGCTGTCCAGGGCATCCAAGGCCCTCTCCCCTTTCTTTACTACTCCCTAGCACTACTGGACACAAGTGGCCGCGCCCACTTCCCCCCTTTTATGCCATGGCATGCCAAAGGCGTGCTCCAGAGCGCGCTACAGTGTGCCCTAGCACTGTAGCCGCTCTCTGCCCGAGCCACCGGACCACCTAGGGCCTCCCCCTCGTGTCCCCCGAGGTCACCTCGACGTCCGCAACACGCTACGCTGTCGTCCCCCTCCTCTCTCTCCCTCTCTGGCTCTCCTGGCGTGCGGACAGAGCGTCGCCCGAGCGCGCCAGTCGCTGGCCACGGTGGGGACCCGCTTTGCCGCGTTTCCCGCTCCCTCTCTTCTCCCCCTGGGCGTAGTCCACGCCCACAAACACCCCAGACACGCCCACGTGAGCCCCTGTGGCTTGCAACGACGGCAATAGCCTCGCCGGCACACCGTCCACGGTGCACCTCGCCCCCTTCTACTTAAGGCCACCCCGAGCCCCCTCTCTACTCCTTTGGCCTTCTCTCCCTCCCGTGCATCCCCTGGACCAACCCACTCCCCTCCTCGCGCTCTCCATCCGCCACCATGGCCGGAGTCTTGCCGTCGGCCTCCGCCTAAATTCGCGCCACTTAGTGCCCCTCCTCCCGACCTCTTTGTTCCAGAGCAGCACCAGCACCACCGCCAACTCTCCCCGCACCTCATTCCTTCCTCCCCGTGCCTGCCTCACCGTGCCCAAATCTCACCGCCGGTCTCGTCCGCCGCGGCCAGCACCCTGCTCCACCCGGTGCCCCTGGGCGACCGTGCCACCCACGGCCGGATGCGTCTCGTCTCCCCGAGCACGCCGGTGGCCGGATCACCAGAAATGGTGGCCGGTAGCGCCGACAGTCGCCGTCGACGTCCCTCTACCTCGCCTCCTCTGCTTCGGGCGGGAGGTTGAGGACGACGCCGCGTCAGCTCGCAGGCCCCACCTGTCGGCGGCAGCGGCAACCGAGCTGGCCCCGCAGGTCAGGTTAAGTGGAGGCGGGACCAGGGAACCTGCTTGCCCCGCAGGAAAGCGTACTACGCTAGTACGCCTCCGACGTGGCCCCTGCGCGCGTGCGGCCGAGCTGCTGGGCCGGCCCAGTGCGCTGTGGTGCTAAACTACGCCCTGTGCACAGTTTAGGTAAAGCCCAAATGCTTTTCTTTTTCTTTTCCAGTGAGTTTCTAAAATCCATAGTTCATTCATTTCATACCCAAATTCGATGATTCAAATTTCTACTAGTTTATAAATTCATTCTCTATCACAGGGTGCAATTTGCACATTTTTTCAGAAACCTTTTCTTCACAAAGATTTATCAAATCCTATTTTTCCTATTTCTATGATGAACTTTAGAAAATCACAGAGAGCCCATTTTTTATCCAAATTCCATGATTCAAAATCCTAGATGTCTATAAGTTCAAAACTTAGTTTTTGAACATTTTTTCTAATACTTTCTGTATCACCTCAAATAATGGTCTATTTCTTTATATATAGCCAACTTTGCAAATTCATAGGAAAATCATCTCAACTCCAAATCCAGTGAAACCAATTCCTAGATGCTTCTAAAATCATCCTTTGTTAAATGGGTGCCTTTGCTCATTTTTCAAAAATATATTTCTGTACACTTCTTGCAAACCCATTAATCCCTTGATTCCATCATATTGAAATGTTCGGAGATGTCCGTTGATCAAATCCTAATGAAACCACTTTGGTCATCCCTCATATGACCAGAGGTATCCCAGAAAAGTCCAACTCATATGTTTAGAGCACTTTTATTTCCTGCCTTGTTGTGTTGCTTATTATGGTTGCTTTCGACGATAGTGGACGAAGTAGACGAAATGCTCGGAGTTGGACCAGAGATATTTGAAGACCTCGAAGACTTTGTTAAAATAGGCAAGCAGCCCTTTGACCATGTCTATGAAACCCTTTTTATGCATGTCATATAGCACCATATTGTTGTTGCAACGGAATCATGATGAGGTGATAACCACTTTGATGGTTGCCACCATACTTCCTCGTTGATACTTGCATTGTGCATGACCCTACCTTCCTATGAGGGTTATGCCGGTGGGAGTAGATAGGATGCTAAGGTAGTGCTACACAAAAAGGGACGGGTATATGCATGGTGATGGAGACAAAGTATTTTCAAAAGACTTTTCGAAAACCCCACCGGTTGCCACTTATGCCCGGGGGAGATGATGAGATGGGTAGCCACTTGATGACAAAGTGGTGTACCGAGGCAAGTGTGTGTTGTTTTCAAAACAGATTGGTTCAAGTTGCGACCGTTATTCCAACCTTACATGCGCAACCACTCTACCCTTATATGGGAAAGGGCATTATTGATTACCTAGGTCGATATTAGCTTGGAGCCCGCATTACTAGTGACGGGGGAGAGTTGGTGCTCTCTCTCGGGACGGGGTCATGCCAGGTAGGGCGGCCATGACTGTCTTTATAGGGCACCAGATACACCGTTGCGTCCCCTCTCGGATGTTACGATCTTGAGTGAGTCTCGTATGATGTACATCGTGAGGATACGGAACAACGAGTGGACTCCTTGTTAGTGTCGTCTAGGGAAAGGTAGTGATCGGATGCTTACCCCGGGTACTTGAGGTATCGCGGGTCGTGGATGACACGGAAGTTCCTCGGATCTTGTGGGTACAGTGTGCAACCTCTGCAGAGTGTAAAACTATTCGAATAGCCGTGTCCACGGTCAAGGACAGTTGGGTAACCGCTCTTGGGCTACGTCCACATGTTTGCAAATCAGGGTGTGTGTGTTTGGATAAGTGGGAAGATATACTTGGGTCAAGGCAAGGGACTTGACATGATTGAGTCGGGTTGGTGCCCGCTCTATTTATGTTGATATCTGTAACCTGTCCTCATGGTTACTTGAATTCTCTTGATGCATGTCTTACAAGTTGTTGAACATGTCATTGCACTCAAAACTAGCTTTCTGCAAAAACTTACCTATATCATGCATTGTTACATCTTGAACCAAAACATGGGTTGCTTGCAAGTACATTCAAAGTACTCATTCGCTTGCCACTGGTTATTTTATTGGCCAGGCATGAAAGATCATGATATGAAGAAGAATACTTCGGTGACGAACGTGCGAGCTAGGACGCTTCCCAGTCAGAATGGTTGTAGGGTTAAGGCAGATGGCATGGGTCCAAGTTATCGACGAAGATTTCCCCTGCGATGATATACTCAAGACTTGACCATAAGGGTCCTACTTGTGTGAAACGGTATGTATGGATGTAAGACTCTTGTTATTCAGCTTCTGTGTGTTCAGTGAGCATTGATCTCTGGGATCACTGTACACGTGCATTCGGTGATCACGACTTATGAGTCGGGGTCCCGACAGAGCTGGTATCAGAGCCATCCTGACTGTAGGAAGCCTTAGTTAGCATGGACGTTAGTTAGCTTGAGACCCTCTAAACTTCTCTTCTTTTCTAAAGCTTACCCGACCCAAAATATATTTCCCTTATTTGACCTCTCCCGTTCAACCTTTGTAGATGGCCGTCGCCCCCTTGAGACTCCTTACGATAGGATTTCCATCCCTCCTAAGAGATTGCCTCCAACAATGCCACTATCCCTTGCTGCCCATATACACCCTGCACGAACTGGAAAATGATGTGTTCGAGAAGGAGTTCTACGCCAAGGTTTTTGTGCCTGCCAAGACCTCACCCCAGGGGTGGTTCTTCGTTGGACCACCTATGCCAACAAGAGACCTAGCCATTCAGCAAGTGGCATACGAAGCACTCCTCCGTCTTCGAAATCTCCTTCCAGAAATGAAAGAAGAACATGCCACCCGCTACCTACCTGGCAAGAGCGTATTTGGAGATCCGACTCAAGTGATGATTTCTCCAGAAGACGAGGATCCAACCCTCGAGTACCAGATCCGTTTCGTCAACGCAGGAGACTACCTTCTACGCCACCTTACCGAAGCATTTCTCAAGGCTCGCCAAGATCTCCCTTCACTTCTGCACCTCCACTGCCTCGAGAAGAAGAAGGTGGTCGAGCAAGAACAACACATCACTGCCCTAGAAGCCCGCATTTTTAACCAGGGGCAGCAAATCAAGGAACTTCACAAAGCTCGCAACCAAACCCCACACAAAAGGCATAGGAATGGATTTCCATACCCACCTCATAGAGGATCACCATCAGGCCCCCGACGACAATACCCAAGACTGAATAGCAACCCTTTTGCCTCCGTCACATGTCACGGGTGTGGTGAACTCGGGCATATTAATAGGATGTGTCCCAGCAAGCAGCCGACTGTTGCATGTCCATTGGCACCCAGGAGAACCTAGAAGCTGAAGACCGAATGCCCTTCTCCCTAAGTGATGAAGCAAGCACGACTACTGAATCCGAGGACCCCTAGGGTAGGATGAGTCGTGTACCCCCTATGCGCAGTCGAGCCCATATGATGGTTCAAATGAAACCATGTTGAGTGTTGCTTGTTCTTATCTGTTTGTGTTTTGATATAAGTTGCACTTTTGCCTTAGGCAGCATGTATGCAACTATATCACCTATCTTATCTTAATGAAATTGTGTGTGGTCTTTTGGCACTTGTTTGTTTGCACTTGCACTATAGAACCCCCTTTAGGCATCCCCCTCCTCTATGCTACTTTTCACTCTCATCTCTCTCCTCAACCGAAGACAAGCAAGACAATATGCACCAAGGATTCCACCTCGGCGACCAACAAGCACTGAAGACTTTTGCTACAACCTCCTCGACCAAGTACAACCCCATATGTTTACACCTCAAGACTAGAACCCTATCCCTAGACCTACAGGACTTCACGAGATACCCCAGCTCGAAACCTTAACCCTGAGCTTAACCTACGGAATCACAAGAGAACAAGTTAAGCTACAGTAAGCCTTGCTTATCACTGGGTTCATTATGGAACTAGTGGACGTAGTGAATGAGCACATTATCTTCCTAAGATAGCACCAGAACTGACGATGCCATAGGGAGGACAAATCTGAGGATATAGGAGCAGAGGACAAATGACTTGATGAGTTTATATCAATGACTTGAGGAATTATATGAGACTACTTGGTGGATTATGAGGCTTTGATGTTGGTAGATGAACTTGGTGGGATCATGAGTATAGATTAGCATAGCTTTCATTGCCCCTGAGTAAATTGGATTTAGTAGGATAATTGTAAGTATTTGGATTTAACTTAGCCATGGGATATTGGTAGGAGAGAGTTGATATTACGTAAATGACTTGGGGGAACATGTAGGAATTCTCATTGGACAAGAGATTTGGATTTAAGTAGGTGATTCTAGTTGAACATAGATGCCGAGTATGTCTACATGGTTCGGAGTAAATTGTATTTGGACTAATGATCTCGATCATGATACCATGTTTCTCGGTGGACGATAAACTAGGAGATTGGACTAATTGTCGGAGTTTATTTAGGGTTCTATATAAGCTTGACCTTGGAGTTTACTAGATCACAATAATGGAAATTGGAGGACTGACTATAGTAGAGATAGCCTTTTCAAGTATTCGGGGATTATAAAGACTTTATAAGATCATGTGGAACACCAGCATAGGCGTTGGATTTGTAGAATTAATGGATTATGCAGTGATTAATGGAAGTTAACAGGTTGTTGGAGTTGATTCATAGGAAGGAAACCAAGATCTTGGAGTGGCTTACGACGTGTTTCCTTAGGATAGAGATGCACTACCTTGGACCTTGGAAGAATGGGCTGAGCACTTGGATTATCATGTTTAATTGAGGCTTAGTAGCTTGTATGTTCTACCCATGGGTTTTTAGGGGTAGACATACATATGAGTTTGGGGATTGTAGACATATATGATTCTGTTAGACCTCCTCTCAGGAGCCATGAGGATATGAATCACATGAGTGATGATTGGAGTTGACCTATACAAAGTGATGCTATCGGTGATATGATGTGATTTGTTTAAAGGATTAGATAGACTATTGGCATCTCAGAAACCGTGCTTAAAGATAAGATGATAAGTGTTCACTCGCACACTAGAATCCTTGAAACCCTTAAGCCCTACCAAGCTACAACATGGTCGGATCAGGACCTTAGGGCCTTGACACTAGATCTAGAACCCCCTTGGCCCACACTCAACAAGACCACCACTAATTCCCCAGCCTACTTTATGTACCCCGTGAACAAGTCTTCATGGAGTGCTTAGACAAGATAGTTGTCATCATCATTTGGTGACCTACTTGTCCACCCGGAGATGGAAGAAGAGCCGTTCAGCTAGTCCAGGAACACCTGAAGATCGCCATGTCCAGGAGGAAGGACTACACCAACCACCATCGTCAAGAAGTAAACCTCCGCGTTGAAGACCGTGCGTATCTACAAACCACTTCTCTCTAAGAAACCAAGGATTTCCATGACAAGGAGACCCACACCAAGATTCATCGGCCCCCTTTGAGATCACTCCAAGATTTAACAACCCCCTCCGAGATCACTTCAGATGAAGAGTAGATGGCTACCAGCTAGAGTTACCACCTGAGTTACCCATTGTGCACAACGTTTTCCATGCATCACAATCCGGAAGTGTTTCCAACTTCCCAACTTGCCGATCTCTACGAGGGCATTGACCATCGAGCCATCGACCCCTAGCCCAATCTAACCTACCGCGAGCTATCCATTAGCAACATGGATCAAGAAGAGCGTCATACACGAAGCCACACCATCAAGTACTTCAAGCTCAATGGAGCACTACACGGAAGCAAAAGTAACATGAGGACTTGAAGACTACCCCAGATCCAAGTTTCAGTATCCCTTTCCGCGCCTAGTTTGGGAATCTCGGGGACGAGATTCTTGTAAGGGGGGTAGGTCTATCACACCCTGATTTTCATGGCACAACACTTAAAGTCATTAAATCATGCTAAAATGTGGTTTGACAAAAACTTTTGAGTGTTTTGGACTTTGCTTGATTTGATTTTTGTCTGCTGTTTGCAAGTGCTCTAAAAATCAAATAAATCCTCCAACTCCTATACTTCATCTCCTTGCTCCAAACTCTTGAACCAATGATCATGCCATGTGTATAGGACATAAAAATAATTTCTTACAAAAATAATTTGGCCAAATAGTATTTTCAAAAAGTAGTTTTCCAAAAACCCCTGAATTGAGGTTTGCACTGCAAGTACTTAATTAAGGGCAGTAAAAATCTTTCCAAAAATATATTTGACTCCTATTAGATATAGGATACCCAGAAACCACAAAAAAATAATTTTAAAAGTTATTTTCCTATTTTATTTAAAAGCTTTTTCTTAAGGCCAGAAATGGTCTTTAATAGGGAAAAATTATTTTATTGTTTTAAAAAAATATTTGACAAAAATCAGGGAAACTCAGTGGACATATATTGTCCATGTATAAGAGTTTCAACACATGGTCATGTTCAAAATATTGGTCAAATCCCTCAAAAACCCTTTCTGGATATTTCAAGCTTTTGAAATATTTACAAAGGAAATTTTCTCCAAATATTCCAATAAAATTCTAGCATGTCACATATGACATGTTTGATGGTCTTGACAAGTCTCATGCCATGGAGAACAGTATAACCCCATGAAATCCTCTCAAAACCATTTCTGTCCATTTTGAAGTTTGAGCAACTTTACATTGCCAAACATTCCCAAATGTTCTCAAACCTTGTGAACATTCTCAAACATTCTAATTATTCATCTAGACCAAATGGCACATGTTGGAGAACAAGTTAACTTGATCAAAGTGCCCCAAAACCCTTCCTGTCTAGAACCAAATTTGGACAACTCTACATTGTCAAGTGTGTCCTTTTGATCTGAATTTTTGTGGAAATGTCCAAATCCTCAAATGATGACACTACACCAAGTGGTGCATCAAGGAGAATGGATTTGCATGACTAAATCTTGGTAAAGCCATTTCTGCTAATTTCTAGGGTTTACCAAAGTCACATTGGCAACTTTTCCGAAATGAGCTCAAATTTAGTGTCACACACTATTTCTAAGTGTCATTCCGTCCTGTTAAGTATCATAGCAATTGGAGTTCATTTTCTTGCCAAAACCAACAACAAACACCTTCTGCCATTTTTCCAAAAGCACCATTTTGACCCCTTCCACTAATCTCCATGGGCTCAACTTTGTACCACAGCTAATCCTAGCCCCCTTATACCTCCAGTAACTATGGCAAGTGTTCATATCAATTATTGGGGGGGGGGGGTCAAACTCTCACTTTCTCTCTCTGGACAGGCCATTCCCCTCTCTCCCTCAACCTCTCTCCTCTCCTACTGGCTGTCCAGGGCATCCAAGGCCCTATCCCCTTTCTTTACTACTCCCTAGCACTACTGGACACAAGTGGCCGCGCCCACTTCCCCCCTTTTATGCCATGGCATGCCAAAGGCGTGCTCCAGAGCGCGCTATAGTGCGCCCTAGCACTGTAGCCGCTCTCTGCCCGAGCCACCGGACCACCTAGGGCCTCCCCCTCGTGTCCCCCGAGGTCACCTCGACGTCCGCAACATGCTAAGCTGTCGTCCCCCTCCTCTCTCTCCCTCTCCAGCTCTCCTCGCGTGCGGACAGAGCGCCGCCCGAGTGCGCTAGTCGCTGGCCACGGCGGGGACCCGCTTTGCCGCGTTTCCCGCTCCCTCTCTTCTCCCCCTGGGCGTAGTCCACGCCCACAAACACCCCAGACACGCCCACGTGAGCCCCCGTGGCTTGCAACGACGGCAATAGCCTCGCCGGCACACCGTCCACGGTGCACCTCGCCCCCTTCTACTTAAGGCCACCCCCGAGCCCCCTCTCTACTCCTTTGGCCTTCTCTCCCTCCCGTGCATCCCCTGGACCAACCCACTCCCCTCCTCGCGCTCTCCATCCGCCACCATGGCCGGAGCCTTGCCGTCGGCCTCCGCCTAAATTCGCGCCACTTAGTGCCCCTGCTCCCGACCTCTTTGTTCCAGAGCAGCACCAGCACCACCGCCAACTCTCCCCGCACCTCATTCCTTCCTCCCCGTGCCTACCTCACCGTGCCCAAATCTCACCGCCGGTCTCGTCCGCTGCGGCCAGCACCCTACTCCACCCGGTGCCCCTGGGCGACCGTGCCACCCACGGCCGGATGCGTCTCGTCTCCCCGAGCACGCCGGTGGCCGGATCACCAGAAATGGTGGCCGGTAGCGCCGGCAGTCGACGTCCCTCTACCTCGCCTCCTCTGCTTCGGGCGGGAGGTTGAGGACGATGCCACGTCAGCTCGCAGGCCCCACCGGTCGGCGGCAGCGGCAACCGAGTCGGCCCCACAGGTCAGGTTAAGTGGAGGCGGGACCAGGGAACCCGCTTGCCCCGCAGGAAAGCGTACTACGCTAGTACGCCTCCGACGTGGCCCCTGCGCGCGTGTGGCCGAGCTGCTGGGCCGGCCCAGTGCGCTGTGGTGCTAAACTACGCCCTGTGCACAGTTTAGGTAAAGCCCAAATGCTTTTCTTTTTCTTTTCCAGTGAGTTTCTAAAATCCATAGTTCATCAATTTAATACCCAAATTCGATGATTCAAATTTCTACTAGTTTATAAATTCATTCTCTATCATAGGGTGCAATTTGCACGTTTTTCCAGAAAACTTTTCTTCACAAAGATTTATCAAATCCTATTTTTCCTATTTCTGTGATGAACTTTAGAAAATCACAAAGAGCCCATTTTTGATCCAAATTCCATGATCCAAAATCCTAGATGTCTATAAGTTCAAAACTTAGTTTTTGAACATTTTTTCTAATACTTTCTGTATCACCTCAAATAATGGTATATTTCTTTATATATAGCCAACTTTGCAAATTCATAGGAAAATCATATCAACTCCAAATACAGTGAAACCAATTCCTAGATGCTTCTAAAATAATCCTTTGTTAAATGGGTGCCTTTGCTCATTTTTCAAAAATATATTTCTGTACACTTCTTGCAAACCCATTAATTCCTTGATTCCATCATATTGAAATGTTCAGAGATGTCCATTGATCAAATCCTAATGAAACCACTTTGGTCATCCCTCATATGACCAGAGGTATCCCAGAAAAGTCCAACTCATATGTTTAGAGCACTTTTATTTCCTGCCTTGTTGTGTTGCTTATTATGGTTGCTTTCGACGATAGTGGACGAAGTAGACGAAATGCTCAGAGTTGGACCAGAGATATTTGAAGACCTCGAAGACTTTGTTAAAACAGGCAAGCAGCCCTTTGACCATGTCTATGAAACCCTTTTTATGCATGTCATATAGCACCATATTATTGTTGCAACGGAATCATGATGAGGTGATAACCACTTTGATGGTTGCCACCATACTTCCTCGTTGATACTTGCATTGTGCATGACCCTACCTTCCTATGAGGGTTATGCCGGTGGGAGTAGATAGGATGCTAAGGTAGTGCTACGCAAAAAGGGACGGGTATATGCATGGTGATATAGACAAAGTATTTTCAAAAGACTTTTCGAAAACCCCACCGGGTGCCACTTATGCCCGGGGGAGATGATGAGATGGGTAGCCACTTGATGACGAAGTGGTGTACCGAGGCAAGTGTGTGTTGTTTTCAAAACGGATTGGTTCAAGTTGCGACCGTTATTCCAACCTTACATGCGCAACCACTCTACCCTCATATGGGAAAGGGCATTATTGATTACCTAGGTCGATACTAGCTTGGAGCCTGCATTACTAGTGACGGGGGAGAGTTGGTGCTCTCTCTCGGGATGAGGTCGTGCCAGGTAGGGCGGCCATGACTGTCTTTACAGGGCACCGGATACACCGTTGCGTCCCCTCTCGGATGTTACGATCTCGAGTGAGTCTCGTATGATGTACATCGTGAGGATACGGAACAACGAGTGGACTCCTTGTTAGTGTCGTCTAGGGAAAGGTAGTGATCGGGTGCTTACCCCGGGTACTTGAGGTATCGCGGGTCGTGGATGACACGGAAGTTCCCCAGATCTTGTGGGTACAGTGTGCAACCTCTGCAGAGTGTAAAACTATTCGAATAACCGTGTCCACGGTCAAGGACAGTTGGGTAACCGCTCTTGGGCTACGTCCACATGTTTGCAAATCAGGGTGTGTGTGTTTGGATAAGTGGGAAGATATACTTGGGTCAAGTCAAGGGACTTGACATGATTGAGTTGGGTTGGTGCCCGCTCTATTTATGTTGATATCTGTAACCTGTCCTCATGGTTACTTGAATTCTCTTGATGCATGTCTTACAAGTTGTTGAACATGTCATTGCACTCAAAACTAGCTTTCTGCAAAAACTTACCTATATCATGCATTGTTACATCTTGAACCAAAACATGGGTTGCTTGCGAGTACATTCAAAGTACTCATTGGCTTGCCACTGGTTATTTTATTGGCGAGGCATGAAAGATCATGATATGAAGAAGAATACTTCGGTGACGAACGTGTGAGCTAGGATGCTTCCCAGTCAGAATGCCTGTAGGGTTAAGGCAGATGGCATGGGTCCAAGTTATCGACAAAGATTTCCGCTGCGATGATATACTCAAGACTTGACCATAAGGGTCCTACTTGTGTGAAATGGTATGTATGGATGTAAGACTCTTGTTATTCAGCTTCTGTGTGTTTAGTGAGCATTGATCTCTAGGATCACTGTACACGTGCATTCGGTGATCACGACTTATGAGTCGGGGTCCCCACATATCCCAAAGCCGTGTGAGAGCCAAGTAAAAGAGAAGCACGTAGTCCTTGCGCGAAGGGAACGTTGGTAAGGATAATCCATGGAATCCCAAATCGCCGTTGCTCTCAAGTGCTCGTTTCGTCAACAAAGACAAAGGGAAAATTGTGTGTGTGTGGTATATGTACACATCATCCCTTATGATGCGCACGTGCGTGTGTTGGTTTGCACAAAATAGCCAATGCTCAAATAAATGAGATGCGTGATATAGAAACATGTCATCCATCATGAGAGGTTTGTTTTTTATGTATAGCATAATGGAGACTCAAATTGTGGAAAGCATCACTAGTGATATCTAGAGCATTGTCATGAATGGTATGCATATGATGCAAACAATTATGGGAAATCTCACCCATAGCATATGACAAGTTTAATGGATTGTCAAACATGACGTAACCTCTAGAATTTTCACAAGATATCCTATGGAGCATGGTATCACAACTCGGCAAATCAACATGCTCATCATCATATTCATCATAAATAGGTGGCATATCTAAGCATGTAGAAGACATAGTATGTGGTGACTCCATAAGGTGATCATCATCATGGGAGCAATCAATGTCAAGAGAGTCCACTAGTGGGACAAGAGAAGCACCATCACCTATGTTACCTTTGGAGCGTCGCTCATGTGTTGTAGGTGAGGTGTCCAAGATCCACTCATTGTCATCTTCATTGTGATGGAACCATGTGGGGGGTGCATCATCGTCCACCATGGTCATCGTCGTCTCCATGTGAGGTGTGGACTCGTCGAGGATAGGCATGTCGTCATGTAGGAGACCTAGCACCAAAGAAGAAAACACACTCGGAGTAGAGGTTAAGTCGTGAGAAATCATAGTGGCCTCACATACCGTGTCAACTACCTCACTCACTAAGTGTTGTGGCTCACTCACTCCCTTAAGGATGCACTCACTCATATGGTTAGTGGAGTCACTCAAATGGCTCTCAACCTCACATAGGATGTGTGGCATGCTCTCAAATGTGGGGCTAGTGGTGGTCACACTCATCCTCTCATAGGAAATGCACTCAAAGTCACATATGGTGGAGTCACTCATGTCACTCATGTGGTAGTGGCTCTCCTCACATGGGATTTTGGGCATCTCTTCATATGTGGGTGTCGGAGAGATGTTGGTGCAAATGTCTCCATGCTCAACGCCTATCTCCGCCTTGGTTGAAGGGATAATCTCATGCTCAACCGTCTCGCCGTCGTCGCCGTGGATGAAGGCCGAAGATGGCACATCATCACTCTTGCCTCCAAAGATGGAAGCATTATCCTTGCTCGCCACCGTGTCGCTCACCTTGAAAGCTTGCTCCTTGAGGGTCTCCATAGTTGTACTCGTCGCCACACCGTCTTGAAAAAGAGTCGAAGTAGACTCGGCGTCATCAATGCCACAAAGAGGGATGGCGGTGGAGTCAAACTTGCGAGCGTAGTCTTGGAGCTTGTCGGGCTTGGAGAACATGGTGGTACTAGCCTCATGCTCGCCATCCTTGAGGTTGGTCTTCGAGAAGTGTGCTTGTGGTGGAGAAGTCTTAGCCTTCATAAGTTCTTGTTCCGCCTTGAGAGCACCAATGTAGTTATCGTCGAGGGACTTGTAGTTCTCGAGGAAGATAATCTTGGAGATGTCATTGTTCAATCCCATCATGAAGTAGAACTTCACCCAAATGGGGTCGTCCACACCGGCTCATCGCAAGGCTTTCTTCATCTCGTGGAAGTACTCATTGAGGGACTTGGATCCTTGGATGGTGTTCTCCAATTGGCGTTGAAGATGTTTCGTGTAGGTGGAAGGCAAAAACGCTCGCCGCATAGCTTTATTCATCTTGGGCCAACTCGTGACGCAGGTCATCGAAGGTGTATGAAGCCACCATGTCGATGCGCAATCATGGAAGTTACTTGAGGCGCGCTTCACTTGGTCTTCGGAAGGGACTTGATGTAGCTTGAGGTAGTCGTCCATCTTGTACTCCCACTCGAGATACTCCTCGGGGTCTTGAGTTCCATAGACAGGAAGCTCGTGGTCGGTGTCGAGGTCGTAGTAGCTCGTGGAAGTCGCGGACTTGAGCTTGGGGAGCTTCTCTTCATGTAGCGCTCGTTGTGCGATGAAGAAGTGGTTCTTGGTGACGAAGCTGGAATCATCACATTGCTCCTCGAAAAGTGGGTTCGACGACGAGTTTGGTCTATCCATCATAACCAAGTGGGGTGAGTAGGAAAATGAGAGAATAATACCAAAGTTACCTTCTCCGAGGATTGAATATGTAACAAGTATCACTCAATGTAATGCCACAATAGGAGAATTGGAACCGGGTTTGTTTCTCACACCTACAAGTAAGAGGCTTATGGAGTAGCTCGGTTAGGATGGTGGAAAAAAATTCAAGCAAATGTTAGTCAAGATATCGATAAGGTTGAGAAGGTTCACAAAAATGCAAGTAAAGCAAATAGATCAAACCCAAAGGTATCACTAGGTACACACGCACGGAAGATAGATGGGATCCGCACAACCAAGGAGTGAGCTCAAAATGTGCAACCACGGAAAATGCTCTTGTTGTGCGAATGCTCGAGAGACACTAGCTCGATTGCTCAAATGGGCAAGATACCCTTGTGCACCTACCTATGAGAGAACCGTGCCGTCTTCAATCCCAACTATGGTATATATGCGATGACCAAGATGATATAGGTATGCAAATGGCTCAACTCTATTGCTTGCAAGCTCTTTGTTTCTCCTCTTTTGCTTAAAAGCTTTTCTCCTCTTTTTTTTTCTCTATGCTTGATGCTCGAGCCGAGTATGATATGAGATAAGTATATATTATATGCACAGGAGAGACTTATGGCACAAGGATGATAACACGATCACTACGGTGCACAATAGCGTGGCCCGGCAATACTCAACTTGCTAGTCTCAATGGGTAAGTGACGCAATGTGGCTCAGGCTATCAATGCAAAAGCAAGGTAAGGAGTAAGTGTCGTCGAGGTTACCGTCCTTTCTCACGGATAGTGGTGAAGATGGCTCCGAGTCGAAGATGGTGATGACGATGTCACACGCTCCTAAGTAGCTGAAACACCTTAGGAAACGGAAATGGCAACACAAAATCGGTCCAATGCGGAAGGTGGGTGTTTTTGTGATGATTTTTTTGGATGAGGGCTAATGGTGGTGGTATCGATATATGTGGATGGGGGATGTCAAGAGCTTCCAAACGAGCTAAAGAACACGAAAAACAGACTTGGGAGGTGGAAATTATGGCCAAAACGGTGTTGGAAGTGGGCTGATTTGGGGGGGTGCGGGCACCCGGGGGTGGGTGGTGCGGGTGCCCGGGGGTGGCTGGGCGAGGTGCGGGTGCCCGGGGGTTCGAGGTGCGGGCACCCGGTGGTCTTCGGGATGGGCGGAAAATTTGGGGGAAAAGCAAAATTCCGCGAATTTTGTGGTGGGAAGGGTGGGGATTGTTGGGGAGGGGCTAGATCCACTTGCCAAACATCAAATCCATGGACCAAAACAACCAAATCTCACAAGATCCAACAAATTGCAAGAAAAAAAATTTGGGCTATTTTTGTGGGGATTTTCGAATTTGGATGAAAAACAACAAAATCAAGCTAGCAAATGGGGGGATGGGACTCCAAGATGTGAATAAACCTTGCTCATGATACCAAGATGTTGTACGGTCAAACCCTAGGTTGGATCTTTTCACACTTGGAGGGGGAAAAGGAGGAAAACACTCAAGAACACAAGAATAAACTCTCAAACAAACCCAAATATCACATCCACTAGAGTAGCATACATGAGATCCACAAGATTACAAGATCAATCCAAGGGGAATAGCACTAGGGTAAGGTTCTTCTCACTAGGTGAGGTCTTGCATCCAAAGAGGATCTTCTCCAAGAGGAGGGCTTGATCTCCAAGAGGAGCTTCTCCAAGTGGAGGTCTAGATCTCCTAAAGGAAGAAGATGAGCAAAGCCCTCTTTTGTGTTCTAATATCTTTGCTAACCCTGCAAATGAGCTAGGAAGGGGTACTTATAGTCTAGGGGCGAAATAAGAGGGGGAGAGGGTTACAAGGGCAAAAGCCCCAACTTGCACGCAGGCTCGCGGAGTGGTCCGGGCACCCGGGGCGAAGGGGCCGGGCACCCGGACCGGACAGAGGCACCGGCTCAGGCGGGACTGGGCACCCGGGGCAAAGGGGCCGGGCACTCGGCCTAGTCAGGGGGCCGGCTAGGGCTGACCGGGCACCCGGGGCTCCAAGTCCGGGCACCCAGGGGGGCGGCTGGGAGCCGGCGTGAGGGGGGCCGAGCACCTGGGGTTGAGGGCCCGGGCACCCGAGGCTGGCTGGGGGCGCGGCCCAGGGCCGGGCACCCGGGGCCGGCTGTGGCGCAGCCCAGGCAGGAGCCGGGCACCCGGGGCCGAGATGGCCGGGCACTCGGGGTATCTAGGGGGTTTTCCTCCCCTCCTCCTCCTTCACTCTTCTCGACCTCTCCTTCCTTCTCTCACTCCATGGAGGCTCGCAGCTCCGTCTTCTCCTTCTCACGGTCAACTTCCTCATACCTAAGAATGAACAATGTTTCCGTTTGAGGTAGAATCCAATCCTCACACGAATCCAAAGAGACTTGAATATGAAAGAGTTCACCTCATTCTCGATGTGGCGCGCACATGCTCTTGTCATTGGCCCTCTTGGTGTTTGCGGTGGTGATGGAGTGTCGGTGCGGGTAGTTGAGGGATGCTCCGCATAAGTATGGATCTCTGATATCATGGTACAACCCGAGGCAGGACAGGAGGTTTATGCTTGTCAAAGCCCAAATCATACATCTTCTCTTGGTGCCCAAGAGCTTTGTGGTTTGGCAACTAGGAGGGGCTCGGGATTGTTGGACGGTGCAGGTAACAATCCTGCACAGCAATGATTGGAATG
This sequence comes from Triticum dicoccoides, assembly GCF_002162155.2. Lineage (NCBI taxonomy): Eukaryota > Viridiplantae > Streptophyta > Magnoliopsida > Poales > Poaceae > Triticum > Triticum dicoccoides. Next base: position 170,228,942 of record NC_041381.1, read on the forward strand.
CTATGCTACCTGAAGTTCCTCCTATCGGCGAGGAACTACCACCTCCAAACGGCAACACCCACCCTCAGTTCAGCCCAAGCTTCACTGCGGAGCAACTATATCAACGGAAAGTCCATAACTGGCTGGTTCAAAACGCAGCACCTCCCAATGGCGTGCCTGTAGAACAGGGTAATGCTCCAAATCAGAACAATGCTGGGTGGGGTACATGACCAGTGATCCAGCCCCCATTGAACAACCTCTGATGATGCCCCCACACCAGATGAACTTCCAAGCTTGGCTGTCTGTCTAAGGCCTCACTGTGCAAGATGGCATTACTCCGGAAAACAACATCACTACTAATGTTGCTGATGCCTGGAATGACTCTATTGCGGTATCTGATGAGACGATCTCCGTCAACTCTGGTCAGGCTCCTGCTTATTGTTGATACAGCCGGCCTGATGAGACGAGCTCCGTCAACTCTGGTCAGGCTCTGCTTATTGTTGATACAGCTGCCCAGCACACCACATGCCACATTGGTTTGAATGAGCAGCTCTCTGTTACAGTGGATCTCCATAGCCAAGGTCTGCGTTTTGTTCTGTCCTCTCAAGGCAATCAATTGTTAGCTCTTCTGCTCTCTGATCCTATCCCTCAATAGCAACTCAACAATTCCATCTACCAGGCGCTTCTTCCCCTTCTGGCCAACATGGGACCATGGAGCAATGGATACGGTTTGAGGTCAAATAATCTACACATTGAAATTCAGGTCTCGGCTAATGAGAGAGGATTATAGTTCACCCAAGTTTCCCAGCTTTAGACACCATCCACCATTACCATTCAAGAGCTTGCTGATGATGATGCTGACAATGCCTCACATAATCCCTTGGTGATTACTGGGCAGAATATGAGTGTGGATACATTTGACACTCCAATGCAGGGTCTTGATCAAGTGATATCTCTCCTTGCTCTTGTCCCTATGCCGCAATAGTTGGTATTTCCTATTTCTCAAACCCAAACTGAGCTTTCTGAGCCCCTCCTGCAAATGTCTAAAACTGCTATAGAGGCCCTAGCAACAGGTTCTGATAGCAATGAGATGGTCCCTAACACTGCCACATGTCTTCATGGACCCCCAATACTTGCTCCTTCCTCTCCGGTCTTGCAGGTTTTACCACAAGATGAGGGGATTCTAAACTTACCACCTACTTTTGTTAAAGGTAATATAAGCTCAGACAGGTTGCCCTCTGATAATTGATACGGGGCTAACCCGGTGTAGGCCGATCTTTCACGTTTGGAGTGGGATCCCTCGAAGAGCACGAAGAACACGGGGAAGAACGTGGAGAAATCACAAGGGGAAACACTCAAGAACAAGTCCAATCACACATCCACTAGACAATCAAACACACAAGATCCACAAGGTACATGAACAATCAAAGGGAAACAAGATAGATGGTAAAGTTCATCTCCAAGAGGATGTCTTGATGATATCCTAGATGGATCTTCCCACAAGGGGGTCTTGATGATATCCCGCAGGATCTTCTCACATGGAGGTCTTGAACTCCATGGGAGTGGTAGTCTCTCTCTCTCTCTCAAGAGTAGAGGTAGGAGCAAAGCTCACCTAAGAATAAGCAATCGTATTTGCTAACCCTAGAAAGGAGGTGGAGGAGGTCTATTTATAGCCCAAGGGGCGAAGGGGTAAGTGAGGGGCGAATGGGTACACGGGCCTCGGCCCGGAGGCATGCACGCAGGCAAAGCCCGGATGATCCGGATGGGGGTCCGGATGATCCGGCCATTGTCCGGATGATCTGGGAGGGGACCCGGATGATCCGGCTACACACGAGGCCTTCGGGTGTCTTTGTACGCAATTATCCGGATGATCCGGAGGAGGACCCGGATGATCCTGCTGAGCCCGGATGATCCGTACGGCGGCCCGGATGTCCGGCCTGGCTCTAGCAGCCGCTCCGTCTTCTTCTTCTCCTTTCTTCCGTCTTCTCTTCCATGCCTCCCTCGCGGATGGTGTAGTCGTTCCTTGGCGCTTGCACTCCTCCTTGACATCCGTGAAGCTCCGATAATACCTATGCATGCACACGGGAGAAGTGTCAAGTAGTACACCATCCTCGAAGGGGTCAAGTGAGCACGTGTAAAGGAGAAGATTCACCTTTGTGTATGTGAAGTAGAGGTCGCACGTGTCACTTGCCAAACGGACTCTTGACATGGTGATGACCGTAGGATGCTCCGCATCATCCCCTCCCCCTTGGAAAAGATCCAACCTTGGATCGAAAACCAAATCACCATGGGAAAGAGATGGCGGTGCCGTGTCGAAGTGGTCGATCACCAAGCACTCATCGTCTAGTAGCTCGAAAGTGGCACTCTCCAATGTTGCACCGTCTTTTGATTCCTTCAAAAGGAGCAAATAGAACAAACACTTGGAAAAACAAATGTGGTTAGCGTTAGTGCAAAACCAAGCATTGAAGAGGTGATTCACCAAACAAGTGTTGTCATCAAGCATAGCATATGGTTTGACAAAGGATTGTGACATGGCATGTAAGCATATCAATCGAGCACAAGCAAAGATATCATGGGGACAAGTATGCAAATGTGAGATAGAGATGCAAACATGTGTGGCAAGAGAATAAGCATCTACCTCGAGGTCATAGCAAGCATTGACAAATTGCTCAATGAAAGGTCTATGGTAGGCATAGGAAGTATTCACGACACCAAATAAAATGAAGTGTCTAAACACATGGGTCAAGTGCAAGACAATCCAAGCATAATGTGCATAGGGTGTAGTGAATATAGTGTGGCACTCAACACAATAGAAAGAGCAATTGTTCATCATGTGTGAGGCAATCAAGTCAAGCATGTGACAAGCAAAGGGACATGGCATATGTGAAGAAATGATATTGGTGCAACCAACCATATGATAGTAGCAAGTAGTCCAAGAATTGGATGCGACACACAAGGTATATATGTCATGAAGCATGGAAATGTGGCAATCATGGTAGAAAGCAATATCTCGAACATGCGTGCAAATGGTGCAAGCAACACATGAAGTATGATCCACAATATCCAAGCTCAAGAAGGATGTCACCTTGAAAGTGTGTCCTTGTGCATTCTTCACAATGCCGAAGTGGAAGCAAATACGATGTAGAAGCGAGTCGTGGTAGAATGTATGAGGCTCGCTCTCAAGAGCTCGAATGGTCAACTCACGTGAAGTGGAAGTCGACACAAAGTCCAAGTATCCTACACATGCACAAAACAAAACAAAGAACGTATGCACATGGTAGAGAAACACATCATCCATAATGATGGTTCTCATCTTTTGCACATAACCATTAGAAGCACAAGTGCATGAATAATATGATGCAACAATGGCAATATTCATGGCACTAGGTATATGGTGCAAAGAAGTAAGACAAGCATGCTTCACAAGAATTATGTCAAAATCTCCAAATATATGCGAGAATGCTATGGGGGCAATCTCATGAGCAAGAAGAGAATCATTGTTGCACTCAATACATGGCAAATCATCTAGCATGAGAGAGGCAACACATGGAGATATATGACAAGAAGCAATATGAATCATGTGCAAAGCATATGGATGGTTGTCATCAACCGCATGAAATGAGCAAGTATGAGTCATTGGTGATGCAACATAAGCAAGCATAGTTATCAAGTCATGCAAACTAGTGGAGCGAAGATGCAACACACTAGGAGAAATCATGGCAATCATGTCATGTGAGCAAATAATAGGCATAGGGAATGCACATGACATATCACAAGCACGAACACAAAGCAAGATGAAAGTATCATCATAGGGATGGTGCACAAAAGGAGCATGGCAAGAACAAGCAATATCTCCACCAAGCTTGCAAATACACATACAAGTACTATAATCAATCATCATGTGTAATGCAAAGCATGGGTCACAATTGCATGTCAAAGCCATAGGAATGAGCATATCATGCAAAGTGAACATGGCAAGATGGGCATATGATATGTAATGAACAATAACCCATAGCCAAGTGAGGGCCATGTAGAATGAATGCGCGACGTCTTTGCGCGAAGAGAGCGGTGGAAAAGACAATCCATGGGATCCCAAATCATCGTTGCTTTCTAGAGCTCGTTTTGTCAACTCGTGGGATTGCGAGGTTGACAAGTATTCATGGGTACCTACACAAAATAGACACAAACCAAAGAAATTGTGCGCGTGGTAAATGTACACATCATCCATCATGATGTGTATGTGCACGTGTGAGTTAGCACAAGATAAGCATCGCTCAAAGAAATTTGATGCATGGTATAAGAACATGTCATCCAGCATGAAAGAATAGTTATTGTGTATGACACAATGGGGACACAAATTGAGAATGCAAGTATATGGCATATCAATAGCGTGTTTATTCATGGGGAGCATATGGTGCACACAAGTATCGGGATCATGCAATGAATGGGATGGATCATAATCTCCTAAAATGCATGAGGAAACTATGGGGGCCTCCTCATGAGCAATAGTGGAAATATCATATGGAGAAAATGGAAAACATCCAAAACAGTGCATATCCGAAGCTAGGTGATCATGGCATGGCATATGAGATAAATGATGCAAAGGGAGCATATCAGTATCATCACAAGAAAAACAAATGCCAATAACCATGGGCTTGTCATCTATGCCATATGTGCAAATTGGGTTTATTTTAATGGCATATGCATAGTCACTATGAAGAGATTGCAAATAAGAAATATGATGGATCTCATGCATAGCATATGACAAGTCAAGCGGATTATCAAACATGATGTGACCTAAAGAATTGTCACAAGAAATCATATGTAACATGGCATCACAACTAATAGACTCCACAAGAGAATCATCATACTCATCATAAATGGGCAAATCATCGCATGGGGAAATCATACTAGCATGAAGCATGGTACTAGGTGGATCAACATCATGCAAGCAATCAATGTCAAGAATGTCCACTAGTGGGACTAGAGCATCACCGTCACCTTTGTTACCTTTGTCATTCCACTCAAGTGGTGTAGGTGAGGTGGGAAAGACCAAATGGTGGTCAATATCATCATCTTGATGGAACCATGTGGGGGGTGCATCATATTCCACCATGGCCATCGTCTTGTCCAAAGGGAGGATGAAGTCGTCGAGGATCGGCACGTCATCATAAATGGGACCTAGCACCAAATGAGAAGACACAATAGAGGTAGAGGTCAAGTTGTTAGAAATGCAAATGGCCTCACGAGCCCTATCAACTATCTCGCTCTCTCTATGTGGTGGTTCACTCACTCCCTCAAAGTAGGTGCACTCAATCTCAGATATGGTGGAGTCACTCATCTCACTCAAGTGGTGGGGGTTGTGGCTCTCCTTACATGGGAATTGGGGCAACTCATCATATATGGGACTAGTGGTGAAGTCACTCTCACTCTCAATATGGTGGCGCAAGTCACTCAAGTCATCATATGTCGCCGTGGTCGAAGGGAGAATCCCATGCTCAACCATCTCGTCGTTGTCGCCGTGGATGAAGGCCGAAGATGGCACATCATCACTCTCCTCCATGACCGAAGGGAAAATCCCATGCTCGATCATCTCGTCACCGTCGCCATGGATGAAGGCCGAAGATGGCACATCATCACTCTCGCCTCCAAAGATGGAAGCATCAACCTTGCTCGCCACCTTGTCGCTCGCCTCGAAAGCTTGGTCCTTGAGGGTCTCCGTAGTCGTACTCGTCGCCGCACCATCTTGAAAAAGAGTCGAAGTAGCCTTGGCACCATCAATGCCACAAAGAGGAATGGCGGTGAAGTCAAACTTGGGAGCATCGTCTTGGAGCTCGTCGGGCTTGGACATCTTGGTGGTACAATCCTCATGCTCGTTCTCATGGAGCTTGGTCGCCGCGAAGTTTTCTTGGGGTGGAGAAGCCTTGGCCTTCATGAGTTCTTGTTCTGCCTTGAGAGCACGAATGTAGTAGTCGTCGATGGACTTGTAGTTCTCGAGGAAGATAGTCTTGGAGATGTCGTTGTTCAATCCCATCATGAAGTGGAACTTCATCGAAATGGGGTTGTCCACGCCGGCTCGTCGCAAGGCAATCTTCATGTCCTTGAAGTACTTGTTGATGGACTTGGATCCTTGGATGGTGTTCTCCAATTGGCGTCGAAGTTGTTCCGTGTAGGTTGGAGGCACGAACTCTCGCCGCAAAGCTCTCTTCGTCTTGGGCCAACTCATGTCGTAGTACTCCGAAGGTGTGAGCCACCATGCCGATGCGTAGTCGTGGAAGTTTCTTGTGGCGCACTTCACTTGATCTTCGGAAGGGATTTGATGTAGCTTGAGGTAGTCGTCCATCAAACGCTCCCACTCAAGGTACTCCTCGGGTTCTTGAGTCCCATAGAAAGGAATCGCATGGTCGATGTCGAGGTCGTAGTAGCTCGTGGAAGTCGCGGACTTGAGCTTGGGGAGCTTCTCTTGAGCGTAGTCTTGAGGTGCTTGTTGGCAAAGATGCCGTATGTACGTAGGCGAAGATGCCTTGAAGTCGCTTGGCGAAGATGCCAATGGAGATGGTGAAGTCGTTGAACGGTTGTTGTTGTTGGGCTCTTGACCTTCACGTTCTTGTTGGTGATGGTGTCGATGCCGATGTGATCTTGCCGGAGATGGTAGCTCGGAATCATGTGCTCTTGAGCATCTTCTCGAAGATGAGGAAGATCGCTTGTAGGACTTGATGAGGGCTTTGATCTCCTCCATTTGAGCTTGCATCTTGGCATCGAAGTTGTTGTTCGTGGCATCAAACTCGTCGTTGTTGTTGTATACCGAAGGTGAAATGCCTTGCCTATCCATCACAAGACTCGAGCAAAGGTGAGTAGGAAATGAGATAAACAATACCAAGTTACCTTTTCCCAATGTTGAGGATGTATCCCGTTTCACTCAATGTGAAATGAAAGAATAGTGGAATTGGTACCGGACTTGTTCACTTACACCTATCAAGTAAAGCTTAGGGTGGATCTCAGTGAGGATAGTGGCACAAAAATTTGATGCAAAATGTTAGCAAGAGTCAATAATGTTGAAAGAGATTCACAAATTCGCAAGCGAAACAAGTATACCAATAGCAATATGTGGCACACGGAAACACACACACGGATAGATAAATGAGGTCGTGCAACCAAGGAATGAGCACAAAATGTGGAATCCACGGAAAACACTCGTGTTGCACAACTCAAGAGAGACGCTAGCACGATTGCTCAATAGGCAGATACGACACTTGTGCACAACCTATAAGAAGCAAAATGGATAAACTTTCTATCCCAAGTATGCTCTGTATGTATGGTTCCCGGTGTTTCTCTCAAGATGATCCAAGATGATCGGATATGACAATCTTATGTGCAATGTGGTATGATGCTATGGCACTTGCTTACAAGCTCTTTGCTCTTTCTCTTTTGCTTAAAGCTTTATTTTTTTTATGGCCACTTTTTGCACAATGCACAAACCAGGATAGCAATTATGTATATGCGGGAACAAACTTGTGACACAAGATATGATAGCAATATATGCACCATGATGATATGCTATGTATGCTATGGGAAGTATGATCACTAATGTGCACGAGTAACGTTGCCGGCAATACTCAAATGGCTAGTCTCGATAGGCAAGTAACGCAAAATGGGCTAGGGGTTAACAATGCAATGGCAAGGGGAATATACAATGGAGGGATACCACGATACCAAGATGATATGGAGGTTACTGTCCTTGGCGATGATGAGTGGCGGTGTTCTTGATGTAGAAACCAAGATGATGGAGTCTCGTCCCTAAGTAGCCGAAACACCTTAGGAAACGGAAAAACCGCGAACTCAAAATCTCAAACGTCAAATGTCAAAATGGTGGTAGCAGAGAGCGGTGGTGGTTTGCACTTGGCAATGCAGAATTGGATGATAGGCTATACACGGGTCGGAGTTGAAGTTGCCGTCCCTAAGTAGCCGAAACACCTTAGGAGACACAAGCCACAACTCAAACAAAATTGGGTTAAGTTGGGGTGGAAATGTATGGTGGGCACATCTATGCGGAAGTGGTGGTGGTGGTTGATGAAGAAGCAATTGTCCCTAAGTAGCCTAAACACCTTAGGAGACTCTAATCACAACTCAAACAACCACATATGCAATGGGGAACAAAATGGGTTAGGTTGCGGAAGTCGGTGGTGGCTATGCGGATGATATGGTGGTGGCCCTAGGCAAAGATGTCAAAGTTCCAAAAATTTGATGGAGTCAAATGATGTTGGTGGTATTTTTGTGGGATGGGGGATGTCAATAGCTTCAAAACGAGCTAAAGAACGTCAAAAATGGACTCCGGATGAATTAGTTATGACCGAAACAAAAATCTGTCCGTGTCAGTTTCAGGGTTAGGCGGACATCCGGGAGGAGGTCCGGATGATCCGGGAGTACTTCCGGATGATCTGGGTTCGTCAGCTCCAGTTCGGGAATTCGGGTGCGTGGATTATCCGGACGTCCGGGAGAGGGTCCAGCTGATCCGGGAGGTGTCCGGATGATCCGGGAGAAGGTCCGGATGATCCGGGCAGGTCAAACTGCTCGGGATTTCCTCTTGGGGACGAATTTTTTGGCGGAAATGGATGATTTTCGGGGCAAAATTGAGGAGATTTTGTGGATGGAAGGTGGGGAAACTTGGGGAGATGCTAGATCCACTTGAAACCAAGCAAATCCACGGATCAAAATCAACAAAACATCATCAAACCAACAAATCACAAAAAAAAAATTGGTGCTATTTTTGGTGGGGATTTTCGGATTTAGGACGAAAACAAAAAAATCAAGCTAGAAAACACGGGGTAGGGGCTCCAAAAACGTGATCAACGTGGCTCATGATACCATATGATACGGGGCTAACCCGGTGTAGGCCGATCTTTCACGTTTGGAGTGGGATCCCTCGAAGAGCACGAAGAACACGGGGAAGAACGTGGAGAAATCACAAGGGGAAACACTCAAGAACAAGTCCAATCATACATCCACTAGACAATCAAACACACAAGATCCACAAGGTACATGAACAATCAAAGGGAAACAAGATAGATGGTAAATTTCATCTCCAAGAGGATGTCTTGATGATATCCTAGATGGATCTTCCCACAAGGGGGTCTTGATGATATCCCGCAGGATCTTCTCACATGGAGGTCTTGAACTCCATGGGAGTGGTAGTCTCTCTCTCTCAAGAGTAGAGGTAGGAGCAAAGCTCACCTAAGAATGAGCTATCATATTTGCTAACCCTAGCAAGGAGGTGGAGGGGGTCTATTTATAGCCCAAGGGGCGAAGGGGTAAGTGAGGGGCGAATGGGTACACGGGCCTCGGCCCGGAGGCATGCACGCAGGCAAAGCCCGGATGATCCGGATGGGGGTCCGGATGATCCGGCCATTGTCCGGATGATCTGGGAGGGGACCCGAATGATCCGGCTTCACACGAGGCCTTCGGGTGTCTTCGTACACAGTTATCCGGATGATCCGGAGGAGGACCCGGATGATCCTGCTGAGCCCGGATGATCCGGACGGCGGTCCAGATGTCCGGCCTGGCTCCAGCAGCCGCTCCGTCTTCTTCTTCTCCTTTCTTCCGTCTTCTCTTCCATGCCTCCCTCGCGGATGGTGTAGTCGTTCCTTGGCACTTTCACTCCTCCTTGACATCCGTGAAGCTCCGATAATACCTATGCATGCACATGGGAGAAGTGTCAAGTAGTACACCATCCTTGAAGGGGTCAAGTGAGCACGTGTAAAGGAGAAGATTCACCTTTGTGTATGTGAAGTAGAGGTCGCACGTGTCACTTGCCAAACGGACTCTTGACATGATGATGACCGTAGGATGCTCCGCATCAATAATGTTCTGCTGAAGACTCGCAAAGGGAAAGGTGTAGCCTCCATTCACACCGCTCCACTTTGTCGTAGCACCAGAAACAACAAGTACAACAGTTTTTGCATCAACCTAAACCAAGATTCTCGCCCCACCAAGTCCAAAGTGAAGCCACGGATGTTGCCTCTGGCTGTGTCTCATGAGAACATTCCTGAAGATCAAGATATCGGGAGACAAGACAATGGCATCCCACCTCCTACTGCCGTCACCACCATGCAGAATATTGGCACGCAGCTTTGTGCCATCCCTGCAAAGGAGCTCACCATGGAGGCACTCCCTAAGGAAGACGAAGGCCCAACCACTTCTACTTAATTTTATTTCCCTTATTTCTATCATGGTACTTTTGCACAACTGGAATGTGCTCTGCTAGAATATTCGCGAACTTAATTCCCCTAAGAAAATATTAGTGCTCTACGATGCAATTAGCTCTTCATGCTGCTCAATTATCTGTCTTCAAGAATCTAAGATGCAAGACTTTAATGCCAGCACTCTTAAGGCTATTTGCCCTCCACATTTTGACTCTTTTGCTTTTATCCCTTCGGTTGGAGTATCAGGAGGAATAGTGACGATTTGGTGCAATAGTGCCTTCACGGGGCAAGTTTTTATAACTGAGCAGTTTGCATTGGGTGTTGAACTTATGTCCATGATTTCCTCTCACAAATGGAAACTAGTTAATATATACGGCCTCTGTCAAGGTGATCAACGTGAGCAATTCACTAAATGGCTGTTTGAAATCGACATCCCACATGATGAAGACTAGTTACTCCTCGGTGATTTCAATTATATACGATCGCTAGACAATAGGAACAAACTAGGCGGTAATTTCCAGGACATGTTTACGATTAGTGATTTCATTCAAGAGCAACGCTTAACTGCGCTCCCCATCAAAGGCAGAAATTTTACCTGGTCGAACTTTGATACGTCTCCGTTGTATCTATAATTTTGATTATTTCATGCCAATATTATACAACTTTCACATACTTTTGGCAACATTTTATATGACTTATTGGAAAAACCTATTGATCTAGTGTCCAGTGCCAGTTCCTGTTTGTTGCATGTTTTATGTTTCACAGTATATCCATATCAAACAAAATCCAAACGCGATAAAAAATTACAGAGAATTATTTAGGAATATATGTGATTTTTGGGAGGTGGAATCAACACTAACAGAGGCCCACGGCCTCCACAACCCACCACGGTGCGCTAGGCACCCCCTGGCGCGCCCAGGTGTCTTGTGCCCTCCCCGTAAGTCAGTTGGGGCCCTTCTTCGGGCGCAAGAAAGATAATTTATGGAAAAAATCGTGTAACACTTTCAGCGCAATCGGAGTTATGGATCTCCGGGAAGTTAAGAAACGGTGAAGGGCCAGAAAACAGGAACGTGAAACACAAGGGAACAGAGAGGGAGATCCAATCTCGGAGGGGCTCCCACCCCTCCGCCACCATGGAGGCCATGGACCAGAGGGGGAATGATACGTCTCCAACGTATCTATAATTTTTGATTGTTCCATGCTATTATATTACCTGTTTTGGATGTTTATGGGCTTTACTATACACTTTTATATCATTTTTGGGACTAACCTACTAACCGGAGGCCCAGCCCAAATTGTTGTTTTCTTACCTATTTCAGTGTTTCGAAGAAAAGGAATACCAAACGGAGTTCAAACGGAATGAAACCTTCAGGAGAGTTATTTTTGGAATGAAAGCAATCCAGGAGACTTGGAGTATACGTCAGGGAAGCAACGAGGAAGCCACGAGGCAGGGAGGCGTGCCCTACCCCCCTAGGCACGCCCCCACCCTCGTGGGCCCCTCGTGGCTCCCCTGGCCGACTTCTTTCGCCTATATATGTCCATATACCCTAAAAACATCCAGGAACATGCTACGTATTGAGCTTGCGTTGGTTTTCCTTGAAGAGGAAAGGATGATGCAGCAAAGTAGCATAAGTATTTCCCTCAGTTTTTGAGAACCAAGGTATCAATCCTGTAGGAGGCTCCTCAAAAGTCCCACGCACCTACACAAACAAACAAGAAAGTCGCAACCAATGCAATAAAGGGGTTGTCAATCCCTTCACGGCCACTTGCGAAAGTGAGATTTGATAGAGATAATATGATAAGATAAATATTTTTGGTATTTTTATGATATAGATAGGAAAGTAAAGTATGCAAATAAAAGTAGATGGAAAACTTATATGATAAAAGATAGACCCGGGGGCCATAGGTTTCACTAGTGGCTTCTCTCAAGATAGCATAAGCATTACGGTGGGTGAACACATTACTGTCGAGCAATTGATAGAAAAGCGCATAGTTATGAGATTATCTAGGCATGATCATGTACATAGGCATCACGTCCGTGACAAGTAGATCAAAACGATTCTGCATCTACTACTGTTACTCCACACATCGACCGACTCCTGCCTGCATCTAGAGTATTAAGTTCATAAGAACAGAGTAACGCATTAATAAAGATGACATGATGTAGAGGGATAAACTCATGCAATATGATATAAACCCCATCTTTTTATCCTCGATGGCAACAATACAATACGCGCCTTGCTGCCCCTGCTGTCATTGGGAAAGGACACCGCAAGATTGAACCCAAAGCTAAGCACTTCTCCCATTGCAAGAAAGATCAATCTAGTAGGCCAAACCAAACTGATAATTCGAAGAGACTTGCAGAGATAACTGAATCACACATAAAAGAATTCAGAGGAGATTCAAATATTTCTCATAGATAAACTTGATCATAAACCCACAATTCATCGGATCTCGACAAACACACCACAAAAAGAGTTACATTGAATAGATGTCCAAGAAGATCAACGAGAACTTTGTATTGAGATTCAAAGAGACAGAGAAGAAGCCATCTAGCTAATAACTATGGACCCGAAGGTCTGTGGTAAACTACTCACAACTCATCGGAGAGTCCTTGGAGATGATGTAGAGGTCGTCCGTGGTAGACTCCCCCCCCCCCCCGGCGGAGCGCCGATGAAGGCTCCAAGATGGGATCTCTCGGATACAGAAGGTTGCGGCGGTGGAAATAGTTTTTCGTGGTTCTCCTGGATGTTTTCGGGGTCCGTGGATATATATAGGAGGAAGAAGTAGGTTGGTTGACGCTCGAGGGGCCCACGAGGGTGGGGGGCGCGCCCACCCACAGGGGGCGCGCCGGGAACCCTCGTGGCCGCCTCCTATGTTGCTTGACGTCCACTCCAAGTCCCCTGGATCAAGTTTGTTCCAAAAAGATAGCTCCCGAAGGTTTCATTCCGTTTGGACTCCATTTGATATTCCTTTCCTTCGAAACACTGAAATAGGCAAAAAACAACAATTTGGGTTGGGCCTCCGGTTAGTAGGTTAGTCCCAAAAATGATATAAAAGTGTAGAGTAAAGCCCATAAACATCCAAAACGGATAATATAATAGGATGGAACAATCAAAAATTATAGATATGTTGGAGACGTATCAGAACACAATAGATCGGGAGTTCCGCTGCCGCAAGCCTCTATAGCCACCAAAAACCAATAGGGACCCTGTTCCGGCACCCTGCCGGAAGGGGGATCCCTCACCGGTGGCCATCTTTATCATCCTGGCGCTCTCCATGACGAGGAGGGGGTAGTTCACACTCAGGGCTGAGGGTATGTGCCAGTAGCTATGTGTTTGATCTCTCTCTCTCTCTCTCTCTCTCTCGTGTTCTTGAGGTGATATGATCTTGATGTATCGCGAGCTTTGCTATTATAGTTGGATCTTATGATGTTTCTCCCCCTCTACTCTCTTGTGATGAATTGAGTTTTCCCCTTGAAGTTGTCTTGTCGGATTGAGTCTTTAAGGATTTGAGAACACTTGATGTGTGTCTTGCATGTGCTTATCTGTGGTGACAATGGGATATTCACGAGATCTACTTGATGTACGTCTTGGTGATCAACTTGCGGGTTCAGTGACCTTGTGAATGCATAGGGGTTGGCACACGTTTTCGTCTTGACTTTTTGGTAGAAACTTTGGGCACTCTTTGAAATGTGTTGGTTGAATAGATGAATCTGAGATTGTGTGATGCATATCGTATAATCATACCCACGGATACTTGAGGTGACATTGGAGTATCTAGGTGACATTAGGGTTTTGGTTGATTTGTGTCTTAAGGTGTTATTCTAGTACGAACTCTATGATAGATCGAACGGAAAGAATAGCTTCGTGTTATTTTACTATGGACTCTTGAATAAATCGATCAGAAAGAATAACTTTGAGGTGGTTTCGTACCCTACAATAATCTCTTCGTTTGTTCTCCGCTATTAGTGACTTTGGAGTGACTCTTTGTTGCATGTTGAGGGAATGTTATATGATCCAATTATGTTATTATTGTTGAGAGAACTTGCACTAGTGAAATTATGAACCCTAGGCCTTGTTTCCTAGCATTGCAATACCGTTTACGCTCACTTTTATCATTAGTTACCTTGCTGTTTTTATAATTTCAGATTAAAAAAACCTATATCTACCATCCGTATTGCACTTGTATCACCATCTCTTCGCCGAACTAGTGCACCTATACAATTTACCATTGTATTGGGTGTTTTGGGGACACAAGAGACTCTTTGTTATTTGGTTGCAGGGTTGTTTGAGAGAGACCATCTTCATCCTACACCTTCCACGGATTGATAAACCTTAGGTCATCCACTTGAGGGACATTTGCTACTGTCCTACAAACCTCTGCACTTGGAGGCCCAACAACGTCTACAAGAAGAAGGTTGTGTAGTAGACATCAAACGCTTTTCTGGCGCCGTTGCCGGGGAGGTGAGTGCTTGAAGGTATATCTTTAGATCTTGCAATCGAATCTTTTTGTTTCTTGTTTTATCACTAGTTTAGTCTATAAAAGAAAACTACAAAAAAACGAAATTGAGTTTGCCTCATATGCTTCATATTTTTAATATCTTTCGTGAGAATGATGGAAAGGAAAATTGTGCTCAATTGCTAGAAGAAGAATGCATTAAAATGTTTGGTACTAGATCTTTGTATGATGAGCATGATTGCAATATTGTTAGTATGAATTCCTTGAATATCCATGATGCTAATGATATGCAAAGCCACAAGCTTGTGGAAGCTATGTTTGATGAAGATGATATTTTTTGTTCCCTAAGTTTTGATGAGCAAATTTATTATGATGAAGGCATGCCTCCTATTTATGATGATTATTGTGATGATACGTATGCCATAAAGACTGAACTTGCTTATATGGAGAGTAGTAAAATTTCTATGCAAGTAGATCATGAAAAGAATGCTTTATGTGCTGGTTATATTGTTGAATTCACTCATAATGCTACTGAAAATTATTATGAGGGAGGAACATATGCTTTTAGGAATTGCAATAATATCAAGTTTCCTCTCTATGTGTTGAAAATCTTGAAGTTATGCTTGTTTTGCCTTCCTATGCTAGTTGATTATTGTTCTCACAAGTTGTTTGCTCACAAAATCCCTATGCATAGGAAGTGGGTTAGGCTTAAATGTGCTAGTCATATGCTTCATGATGCTCCCGTTATGTTTCAATTCTTATCTTTTATGTGAGCATCATTGAAATCATCATGCCTAGCTAGAAAGGCATTAAAGAAAAGCGCTTGTTGGGAGACAACCCAATATTTACCTTTACTATTTTTGTGTGTTCACATGATTATGCTACTGTAGTAATCATGTTTTATAGCTTTTGTTTCAATAAAGTGCCAAGTAAGACCTTTAGGATAGCTTACGGTGATAGTTGTGTTGATCCTGCTGAAAATCAGAAACTTTTGCGCCCAGTAAATTAGTTTTGATAATTCACAGAAACGTTATTTTGATATGATTCTTCCTGATGGATTGGTACACAAATTTATCAGGCTTTCCTAATTTAGTAGGATTTTTGGGATTCCAGAAGTATACGTTTGATACAGATTACTACAGACTGTTCTGTTTTTGACAGATTCTGTTTTTATTGTGTTGCGTGCTTATTTTGATGAATATATGAGTAGTATCAGAGGGTATGGACCATAGAGAAGTTGGAATACAGTATATATTACACCAATATGAATTTGGAATGAGTTCACAACAGTACCTAAGTGGTGGTTTTATTTTCTTATACTAACGGAGCTTACGAGTTTTCTGTTGAGTTTTGTGTTGTGAACTTTTCAAGTTTTGGGTAAAGATTCGATGGACTATGGAATAAGGAGTGGCAAGAGCCTAAGCTTGGGGATGACCAAGGCACCCCCAAGGTAATATTCAAGGACAACCAAGAGCCTAAGCTTGGGGATGCCCCGGATGGCATCCCCTCTTTCGTCTTCATTCATCGGTAACTTTACTTGGAGCTATATTTTTATTCACCACATGATATGTGTTTTGCTTCGAGCGTCATTTTATTTTCTTTTGTTTTTCTTGATGTTTGAATAAAATACCAAGATCTGAAATTCTTAAATGTTAGAGAGTCTTCACATAGTTGCACAATTATTTGACTACTCATTGATCTTCACTTATATCTTTCGGAGTAGTTTGTCATTTGCTCTAGTGCTTCAGTTATATCTTTTTAGAGAACGACGGTGGTTTTATTCTATAGAAATTATTGACCTCTCATGCTTCACTTATAATATTTTGAGAGTCTTTTAGAACAGCATGGTATTTGCTATGGTTATAAAATTGGTCCAAGAATGATGGGCATCCATGTTGGGTATAATAAAAACTATCACAGAAAGTGAATTGGATGCTATGATCAATTTGATGCTTGACAATTGTTTTGAGATATGAGGATGGTAATATTAGAGTCATGCTAGTTGGGTAATTGTGAATTTGAGGAATATTTGTGTTAAAGTTTGTGATTCTCGTAGCATGCACGCATGGTGAACCGCTTTGTGATGAAGTTGGACCATGATTTATTTATTGATTGTCTTCCTTATGAGTGGCGGTCGGGGACGAGCGATGGTTTTTTCCTACCAATCTATCCCTCTAGGAGCATGCGCGTAGTACTTTGTTTTCAAAGACTTGTAGATTTTTGCAATAAGTATATGAGTTCTTTATGACTAATGTTGAGTCCATGGATTATACGCACTCTCACCCTTCCACCATTGCTAGCCTCTCTTGTGTCGCGCAACTTTCGCCGGTACCATACACCCACCATATACCTTCCTCAAAACAGCCACCATACCTACCTATTATGGCATTCCATAGCCATTCCGAGATATATTGCCATGCAACTTTCCACCGTTCCGTTTATTATGACACGCATCATCATTGTCATATTGCTTTTGCATGATCATGTAGTTGACATCGTATTTGTGGCAAAGCCGCCTTCATAATTCTTCCATACATGTCACTCTTGGTTCATTGCATATCCCGGTACACCGCCAGAGGCATTCATATAGAGTCATACTTTGTTCTAAGTATCGAGTTGTAATCTTGAGTTGTAAGTAAATAAAAGTGTGATGATCTTCATTATTAGAGTGTTGTCCCAAGTGAGGAAAGGATGATGGAGACTATGATTTCCCCACAAATCGGGATGAGACTACGGACTTTTAAAAAATAAACGCCATAAAAAAGAGAAAGGCCACAAAAAAAGAAAGGCCATTAAAAAAAGAAAGGCCCAAAAAAAACAAAAAAAATGAGAGAAAAAGAGAGAAGGGGCAATGCTACTATCCTTTTACCACACTTGTGCTTCAAAGTAGCACCATGATCTTCATGATAGAGAGTCTCCTATGTTGTCACTTTCATATACTAGTGGGAATTTTTCATTATAGAACTTGGCTTGTATATTCCAATGATGGGCTTCCTCAAAACACCCTAGGTCTTCGTGAGCAAGCAAGTTGGATGCACACCCACTTAGTTTCTTTTGTTGAGCTTTCATACATTTATAGCGCTAGTGAATCCGTTGCATGGCAATCCCTACTCACTCACATTGATATCTATTAATGGGAATCTCCATAGCCCGTTGATACGCCTAGTTGATGTGAGACTATCTTCTCCTTTTTTTTCTCCACAACCACCATTCTATTCCACATAGAGTGCTATGTCCATGGATCACGCTCATGTATTGTGTGAAACTTGAAAAACTTTGAGAATACTAAAGTATGAAACAATTGCTTGGCTTGTCATCGGGGTTGTGCATGATTAAATACTTTGCATGATGAAGATAGAGCATAGCCATACTATATGATTTTGTAGGGATAGCTTTCTTTAGCCTTGTTATTTTGAGAAGACATGATTGCTTTAATAGTATGCTTGAAGTATTATTGTTTTCATGTCAATATGAACTTTTGTCTTAAATCATTTGGATCTGAACATTCATGCCACAATAAAGAAGATTACATTGAGAAATATGCTAGGTAGCATTCCACATCACAAATTCTGTTTTTATCATTTACCTACTCGAGGACGAGCAGGAATTAAGCTTGGGGAAGCTTGATACATCTCCAATGTATCTATAATTTTTTATGTTCCATGCTATTATATTACCGGTTTTGGATGTTTATGGGCTTTACTATACACTTTTATATCATTTTTGGGACTAACCTACTAACCGGAGGCCCAACCCAAATTGTTGTTTTCTTGCCTATTTCAGTGTTTCGAAGAAAAGGAATACCAAACGGAGTCCAAACAGAATGAAACATTTGGGGGAGTTATTTTTGGAATGCAAGCAATCCAGGAGACTTGGAGTATACGTCAGGGAAGCAACGAGGAAGCCATGAGGCAGGGAGATGCGCCCTACCCCCCTGGGCGCGCTCCCCACCCTCGTTGGCCCCTCGTGGCTCCCCTGACCTACTTCTTTCGCCTATATATGTCCATATACCCTAAAAACATCCAGGAACACAATAGATCGGGAGTTCCGCCGCCGCAAGCCTCTGTAGCCACCAAAAACCAATCGGGACCCTGTTCCGGCACCCTGCCGGAAGGGGAATCCCTCACCGGTGGCCATCTTCATCATCCCGGCGCTCTCCAGGACGAGGAGGGAGTAGTTCACCCTCGGGGCTGAGGGTATGTACCAGTAGCTATGTGTTTGATCTCTCTCTTTCTCATGTTCTTGAGGTGATACGATCTGGATGTATCGCGAGCTTTGCTATTATAGTTGGATCTTATGATGTTTCTCCCCCTCTACTCTCTTGTGATGAATTGAGTTTTACCCTTGAAGTTGTCTTGTCGGATTGAGTCTTTAAGGATTTGAGAACACTTGATGTATGTCTTGCATGTGCTTATCTGTGGTGACAATGGGATATTCACGTTATCTACTTGATGTACGTTTTGGTGATCAACTTGCGGGTTCAGTGACCTTGTGAACTTATGCATAGGGGTTGGCACACGTTTTCGTCTTGACTTTTTGGTAGAAACTTTGGGCACTCTTTGAAGTTCTATGTGTTGGCTAAATAGATGAATCTGAGATGTGTGATGCATGTCGTATAATCATACCCACAGATACTTGAGGTGATATTGGAGTATCTAGGTGACATTAGGGTTTTGGTTGATTTGTGTCTTAAGGTGTTATTCTAGTACGAACTCTATGATAGATCGAACGGAAAGAATAGCTTCATGTTATTTTACTACGGACTCTTGAATAGATCGATCAGAAAAAATAACTTTGAGGTGGTTTCGTACCCTACAATAATCTCTTCGTTTTTTCTCCGCTATTAGGGACTTTGGAGACTCTTTGTTGCATGTTGAGGCATTGTTATATGATCCAATTATGTTATTATTGTTGAGAGAACTTGCACTAGTGAAAGTATGAACCCTAGGCCTTGTTTCCTAGCATTGCAATACCATTTACGCTCACTTTTATCATTAGTTACCTTGCTGTTTTTATAATTTCAGATTACAAAAACCTATATCTACCATCCATATTGCACTCGTATCACCATCTCTTCGCCGAACTAGTGCACCTATACAATTTACCATTGTATTGGGTATGTTGGGGACACAAGAGACTCTTTGTTATTTGATTGCAGGGTTGTTTCAGAGAGACCATCTTCATCCTACACCTTCCACAGATTGATAAACCTTAGGTCATTCACTTGAGGGAAATTTGCTACTGTCGTACAAACCTCTGCACTTGGAGGCCCAACAAAGTCTACAAGAAGAAGGTTGTGTAGTAGACATCAGGGAACTCTCCTCCCATCTAGGGGGAGGCCAAAGGAAGAAGAAGAAGGAGGGGGGGCTCTCTCCCCTCTCTCCCGATGGCGCCGGAGCGCTGCCGGGGCAAGGACCGTGACGGCGATTTACATCAATAATGTTGAAGGGTGGAACCCTAAGATGGATCTTTCACGAATTGGAGGGGAAATCCCGAAGAACAAGAAGAACACAAGAGAGGGGAAACACTCAAATCAACTAATCCAATCACACATGTGCTAAATCCACATACACAAAGGGGATACATAGGTCCAAATCCAACACAAGAAGATACAAGAGGTAAGTAGTTCATCCCAATCCTATGAGGAAAGAGGTCTTGAATCCATGGAGGATCTTCCCTAGATGGGGTCTTGAATCCACTAGGGATCTTCCCACATGAAGGCCTTGGACTCCATGGCAGTAGAGGTAAGTGGATGAGCAAAGCTTTATCTGAAATAAGCTAATCCTTTGCTAACCCTAAATAATGACCTAGGCACGAGTTATATAGGTAGCTGGAGGTGAGGGACGAGTGGAGGGGCAAAAGGGCCATTCCCCAGCCAACTAGCAGGCAGGCCCGTGTGCACGGGCTAAGTCAGCCCCGTGGGCGCGTGGGTCCCGTGTGCACGGGGTCTTTTGGGGCCCGTGCGCACGGGGTATCCAGGAACTCTCTGGATAGGCCGTGCGCAAGGGGTCTTCTAAACCGTTCTTCTTCTTCCTTCTGCACGCCTCCCTCTTCCTTGCAGTATTCCCGTCCTTCTCCTTGGACTTGGCGAGATTCCTTCTTTCATGTGTTCTCTGATAACCCACAAGTAGAGGGGATCGCAACAGTTTTCGAGAGTAGAGTATTCAACCCAAATTTATTGATTCGACACAAGGGGAGCCAAAGAAAATTCTCAAGTATTAGCAGTTGAGTTGTCAATTCAACCACACCTGGATAACTTAATATCTACAACAAAAAATTTAGTAGCAAAGTAATATGGAAGTAATAGTAACAGTAGCAATAGTAACAGTAGCACTTTTGTAGTAATTGTAATAGCAACAGCGATAAAGTAACTAAGCAAAGAGCAATATGTGAAAAGCTCGTAGGCATTGCATTAGTGATGGATAATTATGTCGGATGCAATTACTCACGTAATAGTTATAACATAGGGTGACACAGAACTAGCTCCAGTTCATCAATGTAATGTAGGCATGTATTCCGAATATAAAACGTGCTTATGGAAAAGAACTTGCAAGACATCTTTTGTCCTACCCTCCCGTGGCAGCAGGGTCCTATTAGAAACTAACGGATATTAAGGCCTCCTTTCAATAGAGTACCGGACCAAAGCATTAACACTCAGTGAATGCATGAACTTCTCAAACTACGGTCATCACCGGTAAGTATCCTGATTATTGTAACTTCGGGGTTAATGGGTCATAACAAATAATAGGTGACTATAGACTTGCAAGCTAGGATCAAGAACTCACATATATTTATAAAAACATAATAGGTTCAGATCTGAAATCATGGCACTCGGGCCCTAGTGACAAGCATTAAGCATAGCAAAGTCATAGCAACATCAATCTCAGAACATAGTGGATACTAGGGATCAAACCCTACCAAAACTAACTCGATTGCATGGTAAATCTCATCCAGCCCATCACCGTCCAGCAAGCCTATGATGGAATTACTCACGCATGGCGGTGATCTCATGAAATTGGTGATGGAGGATGGTTGATGATGACAACGGCGTCGGATTCCCCTCTCCGGAGCCCCGAACGGACTCCAGATCAGCCCTCCCGAGAGAGTTTAGGGCTTGGTGGCGGCTCCATATCGTAAAACACGATGAATCTTTCTCTCTGATTTTTTTCTCCGTGAATGTGAATATATGGAGTTGGAGTTGAGGTCGGTGGAGCTTCAGGGGGCCCACGAGGCAGGGGGCGCCCCCCACCCTCGTGGACAGGGCGTGGGTGTTGGGGAACGTAGTAATTTCAAAAAAATTCCTACGCACAGGCAAGATCATGGTGATGCATAGCAACGAGAGGGGAGAGTGTGTCCACGTACCCTCATAGACCGAATGCGGAAGCGTTAGCACAACACAGTTGATGTAGTCATACGTCTTCACGATCTGATCGATCAAATACCAAACGCATGGCACCTCCGAGTTCTGCACACGTTCAACTCGATGACGTCCCTTGAACTCTGATCCAGCCGAGCTTTGAGGGAGAGTTTCATCAGCACAACAGTGTGGTGACGATGATGATGTTCTACCAATGCAGGGCTTCGCCTAAGCGCCGCTACGATATTATCGAGGTGGATTATCATGGAGGGGGCACCGCACATGGCTAAGAGATCCAAGGGATCAATTGTTGTGTCTATGGGGTGCCCCCTGCCCCCGTATATAAAGGAGCAAGGGGGGAGGCCGGGCAGCCTTGGAGTCCTCCTCCTAGTAGGAGTAGGACTCCCCTCTTTCATAGTCCAACTAGGAGGAGGAAGGGGGAAGGAAGGAGAGGGAAAGGAGAAGGAAGGGGGGGGCGCCCCCCTCCCTTGTCCAATTCGGACCCCCTATAGGGAGGGGGCGCAGCTGCCCCTTGTGGCTGCCTTCCCTCTTCCCTATGGCCAATGTAGGCCCAATAGTCCCCCCGGGGGTTCCGATAACCCCCCGGCACTTCGATAAATACCCGAATCACTCGGAACCTTTCCGATGTCCGAATATAGTCGTCCAATATATCAATCTTTACGTCTCGACCATTTCGAGACTCCTCGTCATGTCCCCGATCTCATCCAGGACTCCGAACTACCTTCGGTACATCAAAACACGTAAACTCATAATATAACCGTCATCGAACTTTAGGCGTGCGGACCCTACGGGTTCGAGAACTATGTAGACATGACCGAGACACGTCTCCGGTGAATAACCAATAGCGGAACCTGGATGCTCATATTGGCTCCCACATATTCTACGAAGATCTTTATCGGTCAAACTGCATAACAACATACGTTGTTCCCTTTGTCATCGGTATGTTACTTGCCCAAGATTTGATCGTCGACATCTCAATACCTAGTTCAATCTCATTACCGGCAAGTCTCTTTACTCGTTCCATAATACATCATCCCGCAACTAACTCATTATTTGGAATGCTTGCAAGGCTTAAGTGATGTGCATTACCGAGTGGGCCCAGAGATACCTCTCCGACAATCGGAGTGACAAATCCTTATCTCGAAATACGCCAACCCAACAAGTACCTTTGGAGACACCTGTAGAGCACCTTTATAATCACCCAGTTACGTTGTGACATTTGGTAGCACACAAAGTGTTCCTCTGGTAAACAGGAGTTCAATAATCTCGTAGTCATAGGAACATGTATAAGTCATGAAGAAAGCAATAGCAACATACTAAACGATCAAGTGCTAAGCTAACGGAATGGGTCAAGTCAATCACATCATTCTCCTAATGATGTGATCCCGTTAATCAAATGACAACTCATGTCTATGGTTAGGAAACTTAACCATCTTTGATTAATGAGCTAGTCAAGTAGAGGCATACTAGTGACACTACGTTTGTCTATGTATTCACATATGTATCATGTTTCCGGTTAATACAATTCTAGCATGAATAATAAACATTTATCATGATATAAGGAAATGAATAATAACTTTATTATTGCCTCTAGGGCATATTTCCTTCAGTCTCCCACTTGCACTAGAGTCAATAATCTAGTTCACATTGCCATGTGATTTAACATTAATAGTTCACATGTTTATGTGGTTAACACCCATAGTTCACATCGATATGTGACCAACACCCAAAGGGTTTACTAGAGTCAGTAATCTAGTTCACATCGCTATGTGATTAACACCCAAAGAGTACTAAGGTGTGATCATGTTTTGCTTGTGAGATAATTTTAGTCAACGGGTCTGTCACATTCAGATCCGTAAGTATTTTGCAAATTCTATGTCTACAATGCTCTGCACGGAGCTACTCTAGCTAATAGCTCCCACTTTCAATATGTATCCAGATTGAGACTTAGAGTCATCTGGATCAGTGTCAAAAACTTGCATCGACATACCCCTTTATGATGAACCTTTTGTCACCTCCATAATCGAGAAACATATCCTTATTCCACTAAGGATAATGTTGACCGCTGTCTAGTGATCTACTCCTAGATCACTATTGTACTCCCTTGGCAAACTCAGTGGTAGGGTATACAATAGATCTGGTACACAGCATGGCATACTTTGTAGAACCTATGGTTGAGGCATAGGGAATGGCTTTCCTTCTCTTTCTATCTTCTGCCGTGGTCGGGCTTTGAGTCTTACTCAATTTCACACCTTGTAACACAGGCAAGAACTATTTCTTTGACTGTTCCATTTTGAACTACTTCAAAATCTTGTCAAGGTATGTACTTATTGAAAAAACTTATCAAGCGTCTTGATCTATCTCTATAGATCTTGATGCTCAATATGTAAGCAGCTTCACCGAGGTCTTTCTTTGAATAACTCCTTTCAAACACTCCTTTATGCTTTCCAGAAAAATTCTACATTATTTCCGATCAACAATATGTCATTCACATATACTTATCAGAAATGATGTAGTGCTCCCACTCACTTTCTTGGAAATACAGGCTTCACCACAAGTCTGTATAAAACTATATGCTTTGATCAACCTATCAAAGCGTATATTCCAACTCTGAGATGCTTGCATCAGTCCATAGATGGATCGCTGGAGCTTGCACATTTTGTTAGCACCTTTAGGATCAACAAAACCTTCTAGTTGCATCATATACAACTCCTTTTTAAATCCATTAAGGAATGTAGTTTTGACATCCATTTGCCAGATTTCATAAAATGTGGCAATTTGCTAACATGATTCGAACAGACTTAAGCATCGCTACGAGTGAGAAAATCTCATCGTAGTCAACACCTTGAACTTGTCGAAAACCTTTTTCAACAATTCGAGCTTTGTAGATAGTAACACTACTATCAGTGTCCGTCTTCCTCTTGAAGATCCATTTATTTTCTATGGCTTGCCGATCATTGGGCAAGTCAACCAAAGTCCACACTTTGTTCTCATACATGGATCCCATCTCAGATTTCATGGCCTCAAGCCATTTCGCGGAATTTGGGCTCATCATCGCTTCCTCATAGTTCGTAGGTTCATCATGGTCTAGTAACATGACTTCTAGAACAGGATTACCGTACCACTTTGGTGCGGACTGTACTTTGGAAGACCTATGAGGTTTGGTAGTAACTTGATCCGAAGTTTCATGATCATCATCATTAACTTCCTCACTAATCGGCGGTGTTGGCATCACTGGAACTGATTTCTGTGATGAACTACTTTCCAATTCGGGAGAAGGTACAATTAGCTTATCAAGTTCTACTTTCCTCCCATTCACTTCTTTCTAGAGAAACTCCTTCTCTAGAAAGGATCCATTCTTAGCAACGAATATCTTGCCTTTCGGATCTGTGATAGAAGGTGTACCCAACAGTTACCTTTGGGTATCCTATGAAGACACATTTCTTCGATTTGGGTTCGAGCTTATCAGGTTGAAACTTTTCCACATAAGCATCGCAGCCCCAAACTTTAAGAAACAACAACTTTGGTTTCTTGCCAAACCACAGTTCACGAGGCGTCGTCTCAATGGATTTTGATGGTGCCCTATTTAAAGTGAATGCAGCTGTCTCTAATGCATAAACCCAAAACGATAGTGGTTAATCGGTAAGATACATCATAGATTGCACCATATCTAATAAAGTGCGGTTACGACGTTCGAACACACCATTTCGCTGTGGTGTTCCAGGTGGCGTGAGTTGCAAAACTATTCCGCATTGTTTCAAATGAAGACCAAACTCGTAACTCAAATATTCTCCTCCACGATCAGATCGTAGAATTTTTATTTTCTTGTTATGATGATTTTCCACTTCACTCTAAAATTCTTTGAACTTTTCAAATGTTTCAGACTTATGTTTCATCAAGTAGATATACCCATATCCGCTCAAATCATCTGTGAAGGTTAGAAAATAACTATAGCCACCGCGAGCCTCAACACTCATCAGATCGCATACATCAATATATATTATATCCAATAAGTCAGTTGCTCGCTCCATTGTTCCGGAGAACGGAGTCTTAGTCATCTTGCCCATAAGGCATGGTTCGCAAGCATCAAGTGATTCATAATCAAGTGATTCCAAAATCC
This sequence comes from Triticum dicoccoides, assembly GCF_002162155.2. NCBI lineage: Eukaryota > Viridiplantae > Streptophyta > Magnoliopsida > Poales > Poaceae > Triticum > Triticum dicoccoides. The sequence goes on from NC_041381.1 coordinate 170,255,079, forward strand.
CATCAGCATGGAGTTTCTTCATGCGCTTTACACCAATATGACCTAAACGGCAGTGCCACAAATAAGTTGCACTATCATTATTAACTTTGCATCTTTTGGCTTCAATATCATGAATATGTGTATCACTACGATCAAGATCCAACAAACCATTTTTATTGGGTGTATGACCATAGAAGGTTTTATTCATGTACACAGAACAACAATTATTCTCTAATTTAAATGAATAACTGTATTGCAATGAACACGATCAAATCATATTCATACTCAACGCAAACGCCAAATAACATTTATCTAGGTTTTACACTAATCCCGAAAGTATAGGGGTTGTGCGATGATGATCATATCAATCTTGGAACTACTTCCAACACACATCGTCACTTCACCCTCAACTAGTATCTGTTTATTTTGTAACTCCTGTTTCGAGTTACTAATATTTAGCAACTGAACAAGTATCAAATACCCAGGGGCTACTATAAACACTAGTAAGGTACACATCAATAACCTGTATATCAAATATACCCTTGTTCACTTTGCCATCCTTCTTATCCACCAAATATTCAGGGCATTTCTGCTTCCAGTGACCATTTCCTTTCCAGTAGAAGCACTTAGTTTCAGGCTTTAGTCTAGCTTTGGGCTTTTTCACGGAAGTGAAAACTTGCTTTCCATTCTACATGAAGTTCCCTTTCTTTCCCTTTGCCCTTTTCTTGAAACTAGTGGTCTTGTTAATCATAAACACTTGATGCTCTTTCTTGATTTCTACCTTCATCGATTTCATCATCATGAAAAGATCGGGAATCCTTTTCCTCATCCCTTGCATACTATAGTTCATCACGAAGTTCTACTAACTTTGTGATGGTGACTAGAGAACACTGTCAATCACTATCTTATCTGGAAGGTTAACTCCCACTTGATTCAAGCGATTGTAGTACCCAGACAATCTGAGCACATGCTCACTGCTTGAGCTATTCTCCTCCATCTATTAGCTATAGAACTTGTTGGAGATTTCATATCTCTCAACTTGGGTATTTGCTTGAAATATTAACTTCAACTCTTGGAACATCTCATATGGTCCATGACGTTCAAAACGTCTTTGAAGTCCCGATTCTAAGCCATAAATCATGATGCACAAAACTATCAACTAGTCATCATATTGAGCTAGCCAAACGTTCATAACGTCTGCATATGCTCCTGCAATAGGCCCATCACCTAGCGGTGCATCAAGGACATAATTCTTCTGTGCAGCAATGAGGATAATCCTCAGATCAAGGATCCAATCCGCATCATTGCTACTAACATCTTTCAATACAGTTTTTCTCTAGGAACATATCAAAATAAACATATGGAAGCAACAATGCATGCTATTGATCTACAACATAATTTGCAAAATACTATCAGGACTAAGTTCATGATAAATTAAAGTTCAATTAATCATATTATTTAAGAACTCCCACTTAGATAGACATCCCTCTAATCATATAAGTGATCACGTGATCCAAATCAACTAAACCATAACCGATCATCATGTGAAATGGAGTAGTTTTCAATGGTGAACATCACTATGTTGATCATATCTACTATATGATTCACGCTCGACCTTTCGATCTCCGTGTTCCAGGCCATATCTGCATATGCTAGGCTCGTCAAGTTTAACCTGAGTATTCTGCGTGTGCAAAACTGGCTTGCACCCGTTGTAGATGGACGTAGAGCTTATCACACCCGATCATCACGTGGTGTCTGGGCACGACGAACTTTGGCAACGGTGCATACTCAGGGAGAACACTTCTATCATGAAATTTAGTGAGAGATCATCTTATAATGCAACCGTCAATGAAAGAAAAATAAGATGCATAAAAGATAAACATCACATGCAATCAATATAAGTGATATGATATGGCCATCATCATCTTGTGCTTATGATCTCCATCTCCGAAGCACCATCATGATCACCATCGTCACCGGCGTGACACCTTGATCTCTATCGTAGCATAGTTGTCTTCTCGCCAACTATTGCTTCTACGACTATCGCTACCGCTTAGTGATAAAGTAAAGCAATTACAGGGCGATTGCATTGCATACAATAAAGCGACAACCATATGGCTCCTGCCAGTTGCCGATAACTCGGTTACAAAACATGATCATCTCATACAATAAAATATAGCATCATGCCTTGACCATATCACATCACAACATGCCCTGCAAAAACAAGTTAGACGTCCTCTGCTTTGTTGTTGCAAGTTTTACGTGGCTGCTACGGGCTGAGCAAGAACCGTTCTTACCTACGCATCAAAACCACAATGATAGTTCGTCAAGTTAGTGCTGTTTTAACCTTCTCAAGGACCGGGCGTAGCCACACTCAGTTCAACAAAAGTTGGAGAAACTGACACCCGCCAGCCACCTGTGTGCGAAGCACGTCGGTAGAACCAGTCTCGCGTAAGTGTACGCGTAATTTCGGTTCGGGCCGCTTCATCCAACAATACCGCTGAACCAAAGTGTGACATGCTGGTAAGCAGTATGACTTGTATCGCCCAAAACTCACTTCTGTTCTCCTCGTGCATATAACATGAACGCATAAACCAGGCTCGGATGCCACTGTTGGGGAACGTAGTAATTTCAAAAAAATTCCTACGCACATGCAAGATCATGATGATGCATAGCAATGAGAGGGGAGAGTGTGTCCACGTACCCTCATAGACCGAAAGCGGAAGCGTTAGCACAACACAGTTGATGTAGTCGTACGTTTTCACGATCCGACCGATCAAGTACTGAACGCACGGCACCTCCGAGTTCTGCACACGTTCAACTCGATGACGTCCCCCGAACTCTGGTCCAGTCGAGCTTTGAGGGAGAGTTCCGCCAGCACGACGGTGTGGTGACGATGATGATGTTCTACCGACGCAGGGCTTCACCTAAGCACCACTACAATATTATCGAGGTGGATTATCGTGGAGGGGGGCACCGCACATGGCTAAGAGATCCAAGGGATCAATTGTTGTGTTTATGGGGTGCCCCCTGCCCCCGTATATGAAGGAGCAAGGGGGGAGGCCGGCCAGCCTTGGGGAGCACCAAGGAGGGGGAGGAGTCCTCCTCCTAGTAGGAGTAGGACTTCCCTCTTTCCTAGTCCAACTAGGAGGAGGAAGGGGGAAGGAAGGAGAGGGAAAGGAGAAGGAAAGGGGGGCGTGCCCCCCTCCCTAGTCCAATTCGGACCGCCTATAGGGAGGGGGCGCAACTGCCCCTTGTGGGCTGCCTTCCCTCTTCCCTATGGCCCATGTAGGCCCAATAGTCCCCCCGGGGGTTCCGATAACCCCCCGGCACTCCGATAAATACCCGAATCACTCGTAACCTTTCCGATGTCCGAATATAGTCATCCAATATATTGATCTTTATGTCTCGACCATTTCGAGACTCCTCGTCATGTCCCCAATCTCATCCGGGACTCCGAACTACCTTCGGTACATCAAAACACATAAACTCATAATATAACCGTCATCGAACTTTAAGCGTGCGGACCCTACGGGTTCGAGAACTATGTAGATATGACTGAGACACGTCTCCGGTCAATAACCAATAGCGGAACCTGGATGCTCATATTGGCTCCCACATATTCTAGGAAGATCTTTATCGGTCAAACCGCATAACAACATACGTTGTTCCCTTTGTCATCGGTATGTTACTTGCCCGAGATTCAATCGTCGGTATCTCAATACCTAGTTCAATATCGTTACCGGCAAGTCTCTTTACTCGTCCCGTAATACATCATTCCGCAACTAACTCATTAGTTGCAATGCTTGCAAGGCTTAAGTGATGTGCATTACCGAGTGGGCCCAGAGATACCTCTCCAACAATCAGAGTGACAAATTCTAATCTCGAAATATGCCAACCCAACAAGTATCTTTGGAGACACCTGTAGAGCACCTTTATAATCACCCAGTTATGTTGTGACATTTGGTAGCACACAAAGTGTTCCTCCGGTAAACAGGAGTTCAATGATCTCATAGTCATAGGAACATGTATAAGTCATGAAGAAAGCAATAGCAACATACTAAACGATCAAGTGCTAAGCTAACGGAGTGGGTCAAGTCAATCACATCATTCTCCTAATGATGTGATCCCGTTAATCAAATGACAACTCATGTCTATGGTTAGGAAACTTAACCATCTTTGATTAATGAGCTAGTCAAGTAGAGGCATACTAGTGACACTATGTTTGTCTATGTATTCACACATGTATCATGTTTCCGGTTAATACAATTCTAGCATGAATAATAAACATTTATCATGATATAAGGAAATAAATAATAACTTTATTATTGCCTCTAGGGCATATTTCCTTCCGTTGGCTCCTTGTCGTTGATTATTTTGCCAATATTTTTTATTAATTCCAAAAAGTTGCTCCGTGGATTTTCAGGTCATTCCGAGAACTTTTATTTCTGCATAATAATAACACCATGACAGTTCTTCTGAAAACAGCGTCTGTTCGGGTTAGTTCCATTCAAATCATGCAAGTTAGAGTCCAAAACAAGGGCAAAAGTGTTTGGAAAAGTAGATACGATGGAGACGTATCAACCCCCCGAAGCTTAGACCTTTGCTTGTCCTTAAGCAATTCAGTTGACAAACTGAAAGTGATAAAGAAAAACTTTTACAAACTCTGTTTTTTCTTGTTGTTGCAAATATGTAAAGCCAGCATTCAAGTTTTCAGCAAAGATTATGAACTAACCATATTCACAATAACACTTAGGTCTCATGTTTACTCATATCAATGGCACAATCAACTAGCGAGCAATATTAATAAATCTCGGATGACAACATTTTCTCAAAATAGTCATAATATGATATAACAATATGGTATCTCGCTAGCCCTTTCTGAGAACGCAAAACATAAATGCACAGCACCTTTAAAGATCAAGGACTGACTAAACATTGTAATTCATGGTAAAAGAGATCCAATCATAGTCACACCCAATATAAATTAACAGTAATGCATGCAAATGACGGTGGTGCTCTCCAGCAGGTGCTTTTTAATTAGAGGGTGATGACTCAACATAAAAGTAAATAGATGTGCCCTTCACAGAGGGAAGCACGTATTTGTAGAGGTGCCAGAGCTCGATTTTGAAATGGAGATAAATAACATTTTGACCGTATACTTTCACTATCAACATAACAACTGAGAGATCTCGATATCTTCCATGCTACACACATTATAGGCGGTTCCCAAACAGAATGGTAAAGTTTATACTCCCCCTCCACAAACAAGCATCAATCCATGGCTTGCCCGAAACAACGGGTGCCTCCAACTAACAACAATCCTGGGGAGTTTTGTTGTAATTATTTTGATTTGATTTGAGCATGGGACTGGGCATCCCGGTGACCAGCCATTTTCTCGTGAGTGAGGAGCGGAGTCCACTCCTCTTGAGAATAACCCGCTTAACATGGAAGATACAGACAGCCCTGGTTGATACGAGCTGTTCAAGCATACAAAACATAATTTCATTTGAAGGTTTGGAGTTTGGCACATACAAATTTACTTGGAACGGCAGGTAGATATCGCATATAGGAAGGTATGGTGAACTCATATGGAATAACTTTGGGGTTTATGGAGTTTGGATGGACAAGCAGTATTCCTGCTTAGTACAGGTGAAGGCTAGAAAGAGGTTGGGAAGCGACCAACTAGAGAGCAACAACAGTCATGAACATGCATTAAAATTAATCAACACTGAGTGCAAGCATGAGTAGGATATAATACACCATGAACATAAATATCGTGAAGGCTATGTTGATTTTGTTTCAACTACATGCGTGAACATGTGCCAAGTCAAGTCACTCAAATCATTCAAAGGAGGATACCACCCTCTCATACCACATCACAATCATTTTAATAGCATGTTGGCATGCAAGGTAAACCATTGTAAGCTCCTAGCTAATTAAGCATGACATAAGCAACTATAATCTCTAATTGTCATTGCAAACATGTTTATTCATAATAGGCTGAATCAGGAACGATGAACTAATCATATTGACAAAAACAAGATAGGTCGAGTTCATACCAGATTCTCTCATCTCAATCAGGCCGTCATATATCGTCATTATTGCCTTTCACTTGCACGACTGAACGGTGTGAATAATAATAATAGTGCATGTGCATTGGACTAAGCTGGAATCTGCAAGCATTCAATTCAAAGGAGAAGACAAGGTAATATGGGCTCTTGGTTAAATCAACAATAATGCATATGAGAGCCACTTCAACATTTTCATTATGGTCTTCTCCTCTCGACCCCCAAAGAAAAGAAATAAAACTATTTGCACGGGAAAGCTCCCAACAAGCAAAGGAAGAACGAGAAATCTTTTTGGGTTTTCTTTTAATTATTACTACTACAAGCATGGAAAGTAAACTAGCTAAATGCTATCACTATTTTTTTTTGTTTTTCTTAAGGTTTATCAAACACAAAAGAAGAAAGCGAGAAAAAGAAAATAAACTAGCATGGATAGTACAATGAAAAAGTATGAGCACCGACAACTAGAGTGAGTGTGTGAACATGAATGTAATGTCGGTGAGAGATACGTACTCCCCCAAGCTTAGGCTTTTGGCCTAAGTTGGTCTATGCCCACGGATCATGGCTACTCTCTCCGATGTACTGAGGAGTGTCATCCGGGTACCACTGGCTGGCGATCTCCTCCGGATCCCACTGATAAAAGGACGGCCGATAAGGGTCAAGTCGTGGTTTCGGCTCAGGCTCTGGAGCTGACATCTGGCCCCGGTGCACGTGAACGTCCTCTGGCAAGATGAGGTACATGTTTGCAGTCAAGTCAAACAAAGATGGTGCAGGCAAGATAATAGTCTCACTGTGAGTTTTATGAAATCTCAAATTATATTTAAGCATCTTCTCATCATTTTTAACAATAAACTAATGTGCTACCATGCTCTTATAATCTAGAAAGGTAGGAGGCAGCATCTTTTCTTCTTTCTCATAATGCCTAATAGGTATCCTGAAATGTTTAGCAAGGCGTGAAGCATAGATGCCTCCAAAGATGGGGCCCTTTGTACGGTTCAGACTAAACCGTTTAGCAACAATAGCACCCATACTAACAGTGTTATCACGAAATAAAGCATGACACAGAATAATAATATCGGGAACACTAAGGTTTCCATAGTTCCCGCGGCCAATTAAGCATCTACCAGTAAATATTGCAAAGTAACGTAAAACAGGAAAATGTATGCTAGTAATCCTTGCATCGGAAACCTTCCTCGTTTCCCCTACAGTAATCATGTAAATAAATCCATCCACATCTTTACGATGTGGTTCCTCTAAGCTACCCTCGAAGGGTATCTTGCAAACCGCACAAAATTCACGTAGTGACATCTCCCTAGCCTCATCATACAAATGAAACTCTACTGAAGGAGGTGATTTCTTAGGATGAAAGTAAATTTTTTGCATGAAAGTATTAGTGAGTAATAGATACTGTTCGAGCTGGTCGTGGAGGAAACCGGTGAGGCCCGCATCATTAGCCAAAGAATAAAAATCATCATGAATACCAGCTGCTCTCAAGAAATCATCACAAGGCCATTCACACGGCCGAACTTCCGCGACGCAAGGGAGATTATACTTGGGATTTTTATTCTCCTTACTTTGTTTTTCCATTGAGCTTTGGCTAGAAGAGCCCCTCAAAAATCTCTTCATCATTTTCTGAAAATTTCTGAAATTTTTAGTAACTCAAAATAAAAGTGAACCAAACTCAACAAAATTGATAGCAACTACTCCCACAAGTGCCTAGAGACTATATCATGCATTAGAACTACTTGGGACCATATAAATTTGACATGCAAGCTCAAGAACAGGGTCACCTAGGCAGAAAAAATTTGTAATGAATAAAGCACTAGAACAAAAACTAATTGGGCCATTGGAGGAGTCACATACCAAGAAACAATCCCCCAAAGCAGTTTTGTGAATGGAGCTTTGAGCAAGGAGATCAAAAATGGCAGCAAGATGAGCTAGAACTCGTGCTTGAGCTGGATAGTGATTTTTTTGAGAGGAAGAACAAGACTATGGGTGCAGGAATAAGTGGAGGGGGGCCACCATGGGCCCACGAGGCAGGGGGCGCGCCCCAGGGGGGTGGGCGCGCCCTGGACCCTCGTGGCCAGGTGCTTGCTCCCCCTGTTGTGTTCTCAGTGCCAAATATTCTCAAATATCCCAAAAAAATCATATTTAATTTGCAGGGCATTTGGAGAACTTTTATTTTTGGGTATTTCATGGATAATTCAAAAAACAGACCAAAAATACTATTTTTTTCTTTATTTTTTCTAAATAACAGAAAGTAAAAAGAGGGTACATAAGTTTGTGCCTTCTAACTTCATCCATCTCATGCTCATCAAAAGGAACCCACTAACAAGGTTGATCAAGTCTTGTTAACAAACTCATTTCGAATAACATGGAACTGGAGAAATTTTGAATAACACAAGGTTACCTCAATGGGGATATGTACATCCCCAATAATAAGAATATCATATTTCTTCTTGACAGTAGGAATAGGAAATTCGAAACCTCCAATAATAATCGATGGAATTTTTCCAATGGAATTGATACTGTGAACTTGAGGTTGTTTCCTCGGAAAGTGTACCTTATGCTCATTACCATTAACATGAAAAGCGACATTGCCTTTGTTGCAATCAATAACAGCCCCTGCAGTATTCAAAAAGGGTCTACCAAGGATAATCAACATACTATCGTCCTCGGGAATATCAAGAATAACAAAGTCCGTTAAGATAGTGACGTTCGCAACCACAACAGGCACATCCTCACAAATACCGACAGGTATAGCGGTTGATTTATCGGCCATTTGCAAAGATATTTCAGTAGGTGTCAACTTATTCAATTCAAGTCTACAATACAAAGAGAGGGGCATAACAGTAACACCGGCTCCAAGATCACATAAAGCAGTTTTAACATAGTTTCTTTTAATGGAGCATGGTATAGTTGGTACTCATGGATCTCCAAGTTTCTTAGGTATTCCACCCTTAAAAGTATAATTAGCAAGCATGGTGGAAATTTCAGCTTCCGGTATCTTTCTTTTATTTGTAATAATATCTTTCATGTATTTAGCATAATGATTCATTTTAAGCATATCAGTTAAGCGCATACGTAAAATGATAGGTCTAATCATTTCAGCAAACTGCTCAAAATCCTCATCATCCTTTTTCTTGGATGGTTTAGGAGGAAAAGGCATGGGTTTCTGAACCCATGGTTCTCTTTGTTTACCGTGCTTACTAGCAACAAAGTCTCTCTTATCATAACATTGATTCTTTGACTGTGGGTTATCAAGATCAACAGCAGGTTCAATCTCCACATCATTATTATTGCTAGGTTGAGCATCAACATGAACATTATCATTAACATTATCACTAGGTTCGTGTTCATCACCAGATTGTGTCTCAGCATCAGAAATAGAAATATCATTGGGATTCTCAGGTGTCTCTACAACGGGTTCACTAGAAGCATGCAAAGTCCTATCATTTTTCTTTTTCTTCTTTTTAGAAGGACTAGGTGCATCTACATTATTTCTCTGAGAGTCTTTCTCAATTCTCTTAGGGTGGCCCTCAGGATACAAAGGTTCCTGAGTCATTTTACCCGTTCTAGTTGCTACTCTAACAACAAAGTCGTGTTTATTATTATTTAATTCATTGAGCAAATCATTTTGAGCCTTAAGTACTTGTTCTACTTGAGTGTTAACCATAGAAGCATGTTTACTAATGAGCTTAAGTTCACCTTTAACTCTAGCCATATAATTACTCAAGTGTCCGATCATATAAGCACTACTTTTCAATTGTCTACCAACATAAGCATTGAAATTTTCTTGTCTAGCCATAAAGTCATCAAATTCATCCAAGCATTGGCTAGCAAACTTAGTAGACGGGATTTCAACTTTATCATATCTATAGAGAGAATTTACCTTTACTACCTATGTCGGGTTATCAAGACCATGTGTTTCTTCAATAGGTGGTATATTAAGGCCATGTATTTCTTCAACAGGAGGTAAATTCTTAATATCTTCAGCTTTAATACCTTTCTCTTTCATAGATTTCTTTGCCTCTTGCATATCTACAGAGCTAAGAAATAGAACACCTCTTTTCTTCGGAGTTGGCTTAGGAGTTGGTTCAGGAAGTGTCCAATTATTTTCATTAGTCAGCATATTATTCAATAGCAATTCATCTTGATCGACAGTTCTTTCCCTGAAAACACAAGCAACACAACTATCCAGGTGGTCTCTAGAAGCATCGGTTAGTCCATTATAAAAGATATCAAGTATTTCATTTTTCTTAAGAGGATGATCGGGCAAAGCATTAAGTAATCGGAGAAGCCTAACCCAAGCTTGTGGGAGACTCTCTTCTTCAATTTGCACAAAATTATATATTTCCCTCAAGGAAGCTTGTTTCTTATGAGCTGGGAAATATTTAGCAGAGAAGTAATAAATCATATCCTGGGGACTACGCACACAACCAGGATCAAGAGAATTAAACCAAGTTTTAGCATCACCCTTTAATGTGAATGGAAATATCTTAAGAATATAGTAGTGACGAGATTTCTCATCATTAGTAAACAGGATGGCTATATCATTCAATTTAGTAAGATGTGCCACAACAGTTTTAGATTCATAGCCATAGAAAGGATCAGATTCAACCAAAGTAATTATCTCAGGGTCGACAGAGAAATCATAAACCTTATCCGTAACATAGATAGGTGAAGTAGCAAAAACAGGGTCATATTTCATTCTAGCATTAAGAGACTTCTGTTTCAGCTTAGCTAATAACTTCTTAAGATCAGATCTATCATTGCAAGCAAGAAAATCTCTAGCAGTTTCTTCATCCATAACATAACCCTTAGGAACAATAGGCAATTCATATCTAGGGGGTGAATCTTCATCATCACTTTCATCAATAATACCATTTTCAATTATTTCATTCTCTCTAGCCCTAGCAAGTTGTTCATCAAGATATTCACCTAATGCCACAGTAGTATCAAGCACATAAATAGTTTCATCATAAGTATCATGCATAGTAGAAGTGGCATCATCAATAACATGCGACATATCAGAATTAATAGCAGAAACAGGTTTAGGTGTCGCAAGCTTACTCATAACAGAAGGAGAATCAAGTGCAGACCTAGATGGCAGTTCCTTACCTCCCCTCGTAGTTGAGGGATAAATCTTAGTTCTTTCGTCTTTCAAGTTCCTCATAGTGATCAGCAGATATAAATCCCAATTGACTCAAAGAATAGAGTCATGCTCCCTAGCACCGCCACCAGAAAATAGTCTTGATAACCCACAAGTATAGGGGATCGCAACAGTTTTCGAGGGTAGAGTATTCAACCCAAATTTATTGATTCGACACAAGGGGAGCTAAAGAATATTCTCAAGTATTAGCAGTTGAGTTGTCAATTCAACCACACCTGGATAACTTAATATCTGCAGCAAAGTATTTAGTAGCAAAGTAATATGGAAGTAATGGTAACAGTAGCAAAAGTAACAGTAGCAGTTTTGTAGTAATTGTAACAGCAGCAGCGATAAAGTAACCAAGCAAAGAGCAATATGTGAAAAGCTCATAGGCATTGGATCAGTGATGGATAATTATGTCAGATGCAATTCCTCATGTAATAGTTATAACATAGGGTGACACAAAACTAGCTCCAGTTCATCAATGTAATGTAGGCATGTATTCCGAATATAGTCATACGTGCTTATGGAAAAGAACTTGCATGACATCTTTTGTCCTACCCTCCCGTGGCAGCGAGGTCCTATTGGAAACTAAGGGATAATAAGGCAGCCTTTTAATAGAGTATCGGACCAAAGCATTAACACTTAATGAATACATGAACTCCTCAAACTACGGTCATCACCGGTAAGTATCCCGATTATTGTCACTTCGGGGTTAACGGATCATAACACATAATAGGTGACTATAGACTTGCAAGATAGGATCAAGAACTCACATATATTCATGAGAACATAATAGGTTCGGATCTGAAATCATGGCACTTGGGCCCTAGTGACAAGCATTAAGCATAGCAAAGTCATAGCAACATCAATCTCAGAACATAGTGGATACTAGGGATCAAACCCTAACAAAACTAACTCGATTGCATGGTAAATCTCAACTAGCCCATCACCGTCCAGCAAGCCTACGATGGAATTACTCACGCACGGCGGTGAGCTCATGAAATTGGTGATGGAGGATGGTTGATGATGACGACGGCGTCGGATCCCCCTCTCCGGAGCCCCGAACAGACTCCAGATCGGCCCTCCCGAGATAGTTTAGGGCTTGGCGGCGGCTCGTATCCTAAAACGCGATGAATCTTTCTCTCTGATTTTTTTCTCTGCGAACGTGAATATATGGAGTTGGAGTTGAGGTCTGTGGAGCTTCAGGGGGCCCACAAGGCAGGGGGCGTGCCCTAGGGGGACGCTCCCCCCACGCTCATGGACAGGGTGTGGCCCCCCTGACGTTGATTCTTCCGCCAATATTTTTTAATTCCAAAAAGTTGCTCCGTGGATTTTCAGGTCATTCCGAGAACTTTTATTTCTGCACAAAAATAACGTCATGGCAGTTCTGCTGAAAACAGCGTCAGTACGGGTTAGTTCCATTCAAATCATGCAAGTTAGAGTCCAAAACAAGGGCAAAAGTGTTTGGAAAAGTAGATACGACGGAGACGTATCATTCTCCTCGTGGATGGTGTGGTCGTACTCTTCCGCTTGGGCTCCTCCTCAAAGAATGTGTATCTCCTCTCACACCTATGTATGCACACGAGAGAGGGGTCAAGTAGTATACCATCCTCGAAGGGTACAAGTGGACATGTGTAAAGGAGATGATTCACCTTTGTATGCATGAAGTAGAAGTCACACGTGTCACTTGGTGAACGAACACTTGACATGGTGATGTCTATAGGATGCTCCGCATCATCT